>NC_061071.1:3677688-3921041 GCF_021917145.1 Hypomesus transpacificus | reverse complement strand
GGGGTCGGGGGGTTGCTGAGGGTAAGGCTGTTTTAATTTCGCCTCCTCCAGCCTCACTGCATTATTGTTTTAGAAGACCCAGCTCACTGCACGAGCGTGGTGATGGTCACAATGATGACGATGGCTATTACGGGGATTATAATGATGGCAATGACAATGAGGATGACAATGATAATGATGATGATCCAATAATAAAAACTGAAATACATGGAGTCACATTGTGTCCCTTCCCCTCCTTCCCTCCCTCCCTCCTCCCTCCCCCCCCTCTTTCTCAGGGGATGATGTACCTGGAGGAGAGGAGGTTGGTCCACAGAGACCTGGCTGCCCGGAACGTGCTGGTCAAGTCCCCCAACCACATCAAGATCACTGACTTTGGCCTGCGTCGACCTGTTCCCCTTGCCCCCCCTGCTGGACGCAGACGAGAAGGAGTACAACGCAGACGGGGGAAAGGTCGGAGTCCCAGAACGCCTGTGTGTGTGTATGTGTGTGTGTGTGAGACAGAGAGACAGAGAGACAGAGAGACAGAGAGACAGAGAGAGGGAGGGAGGGAGGGAGAGAGGGAGAGAGGGAGGGGGAGAGAGGGGGAGAGGGGGGAGAGGGGGGGAGAGTATGTTTAAGTCTGGGTGTCAGTGGAGAAGGAAGAAGGAGTTAGGGGATTGTTTGGGTGTGAGTCTGCATGTATGTGTGAGTCAAAGCTTGTGTGTCCGTGTGTGTGTGTCCGTGTCTGGACTTGACATACCCCAGGTTGTGTGTTTCTCTGGGCGGGGTGTTTGTGAGCATCAAGCTAATCAGAGACACCCATCCCTCTGTGGAGGTCAAGATAATAAAGCAACATTTCAAGCCGAGGCGTTTCATCTCTCCTCTCCCGGCCGTCTCTCTCCCCTAGGAGGAGAGGAGTGACAGGCTCTCTGACACCCACCAGGCTGGCTGGCTAATAGAGCACTGATATTGCAGCTAGGGGAGAGGGTAATTGCTTGGCTCCATGTATCTACGGGTGAAAATTGTGTCCTACAGTCCAGAAGGAAATCATACTATTTGCTATAAGGGCAGTCCTAGTGGTCCTGTTTCTATGGCTGTCAACCCGGAGCCTTTGCTTGATTGCTTTGTGATGGTGATAAAATGTTGTTATTAAGGTTTTTAACGATTGGCCAGAAGTATGTGTTGCAAAGACTAGACATGAAATGCAGGTTGAATTTACCTGTAGATATAGGCTGGTCGATCCTGACTACTGTACTAGCTCACAATCATAATTCCAATCTAATTTTGATTCTAGAAGAAACTGAAGTCGAATATTGTGTACCCTACAGGACTTCAAAACAAGCATAGGGTGAATGATTTTGAACTCTCTCTCGCTCTGTCTTCATTTGTATTTGTTTCCACACATTTGTTTCCATCTCTCTCTCTCTCTCTCTCTCTCTCTCTCTCTCTCTCTCTCTCTCTCTCTCTCTCTCTCTCTCTCTCTCTCTCTCTCTCTCTCTCTCTCTCTCCCTCTCTCCGCCATGCAGATGCCCATCAAGTGGATGGCGCTGGAGTGCATCCACTACAGGAAGTTCACCCACCAGAGTGATGTGTGGAGCTACGGTACGCGGGGCACGCCGGTGACCTCACACACATCCGGGCTGAGACGGCGCTCGTTATGCAAATGTTCACCTTCAGCCTTGGGCCAACGGGAGAAAATGACCAGACATCCTGTTTCCTGTGCCTCTCTCTCCTCTCCTCTCCTCTCCTCTCATCCCTCCTCCCCATACTCTCACCCACGCTATCTCTCTCACTCCCCCCCTCCCCCCCGTCCTCCATCCAGGTGTGACTATCTGGGAGCTGATGACGTTCGGAGGGAAGCCGTACGACGGCATCCCCACGCGGGAGATCCCCGACATCCTGGAGAAGGGCGAGCGTCTCCCCCAGCCCCCCATCTGCACCATCGACGTGTACATGGTCATGGTCAAATGTACGTCGCCGTCTCCGACCGCGCCGGGCCACGGCAGCCGTGTGCATGGGGACTGAGGATGGGTGTGGGGTCACGCACTGTGTAAAGGAAGGGAGAGGAAGGGGCGGGGAGGGAGGGAGGGAGGGAGGGAGGGAGGGAGGGAGGGAGGGAGGGAGGGAGGGAGGGAGGGAGATGAATACGGACATCGATCCCTTGATGTTTCATATGTGCAGCAGTAGCTTCGCAGCGGACTGCTCTGTGATGTGGAGTGACTATGGCTCCCCAGAGAGCAGCCTAATCCCCTCACTCATATACCCACAATGCAGTGCAGCTGTCCTCCCATCCTGACAGCTCCAGGCCCTCTGCCCTCCCCCTTGTCACATGTCTGGGCACGCAGGCACGCACACACAACGCGTGCACAGACACGCACAAAGACACACACACAGTCTTACTCTCTCGCACACATTCATCCTCCCTCTTTCTCTGTATTCTCATATACACAATTGCATGAATAGCTCTTCAACCCTCTCTACAGCAGATTGAGGGAGAGATGGAATTAGCCATGAGGTCATGCATGGAGGCAGGCTCGGGGTGGGGGTGGGAGGGGGCAGCTCCATCAAAAGGCTTCTGGAAAGGTCTCATATTAGCAGCATTAATTCTAATTACATGTTGACTGTGAGCTGTTGTTTGTGATTTGATTCGCTGTAACATCCATGCCCCTGTGAATAGTGGAATATTGATGGAGATGAAATGATATTTGATTGCTCGAGTAATTGCCGCTCATTTAGATAATGCGTTTCCGTGTGCAGTTGGAGGGGCCGTTTATTGTGAGGATGGGAGGGGAGAGAGCGATGGGGGTAGTGGGGAGGGGCGGGGGGGGTCACCAGGTGCAGGGGGGGGAGCAGAGCTGATTGGAGAACAAGAAAACTCATTAAGAACTCGTTCCGCAACACGTTCCGTTCAAGAGTCATGCAGGAAGTCAGCTTTCTTGCTGTCATGCTTTCTCAAGTCAGACCCTGTCTGGGAGTTGTAGTTTATTGAATTACTGTCCGAGGCAGTTGTCTCTGTGTCAGAACCACACGCTCGGACTGATTGTCTGTGTGTGAGAGTTTAGCATCAACAGCATTACAAACAAAAAGTTATACTTTTGTTGCCTCACTCAACAAGAACACAAAATGCAAGTAGAATGAATGAAGGTCACACAAAACAGGAATCATTTGATGCAGTCAAATTCCAATTCTCCAAACAGCCGGATTGTCCCTTGAACGTGCTCCTGTCTCTCCCTGGTGTGTGTCTGTCAGGCTGGATGATTGACGCAGACAGCAGACCAAAGTTTAAGGAGCTGGCTGCTGAGTTCTGCAGGATGGCCCGGGACCCCCAGCGCTACCTCGTCATCCAGGTGAGCAGACCACAGCTCTCTCCACACACTGGATCATCACACACTCCTCATAGTCCTTTCAGTCGGGAGCACATATTGAGATCCCTGCTTGTTTTTGCAGAACCAAAATCGTGTGTTGTAATTGTAGGGTTAGCCCCCCCAAAAAAGCATGTATGTTTCTGGAGTTGAGCAAACAAAGCTATTCAATGTCGGAGACTCTCTTTTGAGTGACCACAGTGTTTCACCCGTGCGTGGAGTGAGAATTGTCCATCAGTGTGTGTATGTGTGTGTCTTGCAGGGGGATGACCGCATGAAGCTTCCCAGCCCCAACGACAGTAAGTTCTTCCAGAGCCTTCTGGAGGAAGAGGATCTGGAGGACTTCATGGATGCTGAGGAGTACCTCGTCCCCCGTGCCTTCAACATGCCCCCTCCCTCCTACTCCACCCGGCCCCGAGTCGACTCCAACAGGGTAAGACACACACACACGCACTCGTACTCACACGCATATGCGCACGCACACATGCACATACGCAGACACGCACAAATCACTAATAATACTGAGCCACCTACGTGCACACAGTTATAAATACAAAAAGTACAAAGACACACACACACATACATGCAAAGACAAATGCAAAGACACAAACACACAGGCACATGATGTAACTCATTTATTTAGCGTCTAATTATTACTGTCCATAAACTCACCAAATTGCTAATAGAAATACGTGCAGAAAACGCACATAGGAGCATACATGCTCATATTGGACTAGCAGCACAGTGGCTGTGAAGGAATGAGTCTGTAATAATGTAACACAGTTATTATCCATTCTTATTAGAGTACAACTATGTGTAGGTGTAGAAGTAGTTCTCTGTGCTACAATTTACTCAGCAGCGACTACATTGTACTTGATTGCCTCTCTGATTCTGTTTCGTAAGAGTGCCTAATCATTTTAAGCCACCTTCCATCGGATTTCCATTTGTCCTGTAGCCCACTGGCAATAGTCCTTGCTAATGGGCCCACCTCCATATTGTATGTATCCCAGCATGTCTCATTGAGACCTGGGCTCTTTATTCACCCGCTCCCCAGGCCCCAGGTTTCATTACCTGGGCCTCACCATGCAAATAGCAGCGGCTCCACTAATGCGCCGCTGCCGTTTGCTCAGAGACAATGAGTTTGAGTCTGAGACTATTTACTCTGCTCGCCATCTGCCCATGCCACCGCATGTCTTAGTTACCCCTGCCTTGGAGGTGCCCGCTGTGCCAGCCTCCTCATCCTTCCCCTCAGTTCTGGGAGAGCTCAACCCTCTCTCCTATTCTCCGACGCGATGCCGTCAAACAAGACCACGGCACTGGAAAGACCAAAACTGCCCCCCAAAACACTGCAAGAGCGGAGCTGTTGGTTTGATGTAGCTGATTGTCAGCTAGCTAGCTCTCGGCTCTCTCTGTCTAATTTGGAGTGACTCGCTCTCCTGATTGTACCTCAGAGGTTGAGAGGATAATGGGAGCCTTTGAAGAGGCGATGAATCGAAAGGTTGGGTTGGAGGAGGGGTGCAGTTGATTGCAGGGCCAATGAAGGGAGTGGGCAGAGAGAGAGAGAGAGAGAGAGACATAGAGAGAGAGACATAGAGAGAGAGACATAGAGAGAGAGACATAGAGAGAGAGACATAGAGAGAGACATAGAGAGAGAGATGAAGAGAAAGATGTTGATTTTCCCCTAGGCAGTTTTTCTGTTGTGTTTAGAGCTGCTGATCTTGTTTGCTTGTAGCTCCACGATTAGAGGCTAATATTAGCAGTAGCACAATGCAGACTAGGGAATCACCTCCGTTGCAGTGCTCTGCAGTCCAGGCTCAAATAGCTAGGGGCTAGCCGTGAGAGTAGCAGTGTTTTCCCCTCAAAGTTCTGCCCTCGCTTCCGATGTCATGTTTGTATTTGTTGTTGTTTTGCCAAGGTTGAAGTGTTGGATTTCAAACTTTGCTGCACTGCCCTCCAAACCGTCAGGTCTGATGACTACCTTCCGCCGAAACTCTCTGGATGAACTCTTACCTTGGCTTTTGAGTCATATTCAATCAATGTTTTTCTTCTTTTTTGTCTCCCATCCAGTCAACAAACATTAGGCAGAGTTGTTGTATATACCGAATGGATAATACAATTACATTTTGGTCTGTGTTTAAAGTAGTCTCTTCTTTTCCTGTTTAAATGACTTCCTCCCTCCCCACCTCAGAACCAGTTTGGCTACCGGGACAGGGGTCCAGCCCCTGATGAGGGCTCAGCAGCGGGGGCCCCCCCTGGCTGCATGTCCCAGGAGGTCCTCCCTGGCTCTCAGGGGCCGGCCCCAGAGGACCAGCGCTGCAACGGGACCCTCCATAAGAGCAAGAGCCTGGGCCGGGCTGGAGACGACACCAGCGGGCAGCGCTACAGCGCCGACCCCACCGGCTTCCTGGGCGAGCGGGGGTCGAGAGGGGACACGGACGAGGACGGCTACATGACCCCCATGAAGGACAAGGCTTCCTCAGGTACCAAGGGGCTCCACACCGCTGGCCCTAACGGCTTATCGGCCATCTTGTCTACCGACAATGATCTGAAGGACACATAAACAACATTCTTATTATCTAATCTTTGAAGATCTACTAACAATACCACTGAATTCAATATCCCACGGATCCAGATTGGCCTTTCACAGTAGTCTGACCAATCATCTTCAAATCCCAAATCTGTAGTTGTCCTTTCTGGAGTGCTTTACACACCAACTCTGAGTATTGACACACACACACACGACCCTATGCCTGTTATTGCTACAGAAATGCTCTCTATCTTTGATCATATTTCACACTATCTGTCTCATGCTATATTGTCTACTTTGATTTCTTGCGATGGAAATAAAGCAAAGCCCAGAGCAAGAAACATCTGATACAATGTCAAGGTCTGGAGGAGCTGAGGAATCGATCCGTTTTGTAGCCCTGCTATTAAAGCACTTGGCAGCGTGGTGGTTGGCTGCTGCAAGTGTGCTCTTGGTTCTTCTTCAGCTTTCAGAGTGCTCTGACTGCCAGAAAAGCTGGCAAGGTTCCCTCTAGGGTTCTGAACACTTATTATTTCAATGCTTACCATTCTTTAGTGAATTGTGTTTGTTTTTTTCTGATGATTGTTTCTGGCCTACTATTTCTTTCTCTCTTTTTCCTCCTTTCCCTCCCTGCCCCTTTCTTTGTTCTCTGTCTCTATCTGTCTTTCCTTCTCTCCATTATAGAGTACCTGAATCCGATAGAGGAAAATCCGTTTGTGTCACGGCGCAAAAATGGCGAGGTTCACGCCCTGGACAACCCAGGCTACCACAGCACCCCCAACAGCCAGCCCAAGGGGGAAGACGAGTACATCAACGAGCCCCTGTACCTCAACACCTTCCACAGCCCTGCAGACCAGGGTCTGGAGGTCCTGAGAAAGAACGGCCTGCCCCTCCCTTCACACTCCTTAGCTCCCGCCACTGCCACTGCCACCCACCTCCCCCTCACCATCCAAACCAGCCTCCCTCACTACCCCCTGCCCTCCGCCCAGCCCTCCCCCTCAGGCCTGTCCTGCCACCACCCCCCTGCTCACACACTCCATGCGCACCACAGTGTCAAACTTGGCAACCCGACTCAGCCTGGAACAGCCAGCCAGAGTGCCCCACACCCGGGGAGCCAGGGCCACCAGGCCCAGCCAGGCTCCACTGCACAGGCCTGCCACCCTGCCAAGCAGGGCCCCGCTTCCACATCGGCCCCTGCGGGCCACAACAGTGTCCCAGCCTACCATGGGCTCACCACCCACCCAGGCAGCATGCTCAAGCACGGCGCCGCCCAGACAAGTGGCAAAGCGGCCGGCAAGAAGCTGAAGGTGACCTTTGACAATCCTGAGTACTGGCAGCACAGTTTGCCCCCCAAGCCGTCCAGCCAGCAGAGCACGGAACCTGCCGGCGCTCAGGCGGCCAACGCCAAGCTCTTCTACAAACAAAACGGCCGCATCCGCCCGGCAGTGGCCGAGAACCCCGAGTACCTGTCTGAGTTCTCCCTCAAACCTGGCACTGTTTTACCCCCTCCACCATACCGCCAGCGGAACACTGTGGTATAGAACCCAACGTTCCCCTCAACATTTCCCAGACCAGACAGGCTCCTCACCAACTCCTCCCATCGCCCTCTCCGGACCGTCTCAGCCCCTCCGAGAGAGGATCGTCCATTCCTCTAACAGCCAAGTGAGCCCCCCCCCCTTCCCCCACCCACATCCCATCTCCCACCTGGGACGTCAACCTCACCTGGGGGGAGGGTCTTGGTGTCCTGGCCCAGCCCCCTTTACGCTCTGCTCCGTAGCTCCAGTCTCTGTCCTGGACCTGGTACAATACAGACTGCAGATAGAGACCAGTGCTAGCCACGCTGGCGGCTAAGAGTGTATAGAAGGTGAACTCACTGTGGTGGGATGTGCAGCAGCTATAAGAGGAGCCAGACAATGTGGACGTCTGAAGGAGCAGGCCGTACACATCTCAGCTGGCACAGATGTGGTCTCCGGACAATACGATGGAACCACACTGGAAGGGAACATGGGTGAAATGGAGGCTGACGACTGTATCTACAAACAAACACTCAAACACACAATCACAGTTTAGGCTGTAGTTAATCACATGACTGTTGGAACCAATGAGGTACGGAGATATGAACGTCATTCACATTGAAAAAACTTGTGTGAATTGTTGTAGAAAATCATGACTTCAGTATCACTCATGTCATGTTTAAAAGCAACTTAAATGGCGGTGACCAAGCCTCAAAAAAAGCTTCTTTAATTCCCACAAGTAGTGAAGTGAATGTTCACAAGCCACTACATGTCATTCTAAACCTGTGCCAACCAAGTAGGGCGACTACTCTTGTATTCTATCCTTCTTTACTTAGCTTACTTGATTTATGCTGACTTGAAAACTCTTACTGAAAGAGAAATGTCTCTATTCATGTATAGAGGCTATCACACTGGAACAAAAACACTGGCACTTCAGTCAGAAGATGTTATACTCGTAGCGCGGATCCAGCAGCACATTGACAGGAAGTCAACAGGAAGTAATGCAGATTGTGACCTTACATGGAAACTTGCATTAGTGAGGACAGTTTGCCAGGCAAAAGGGAGGATAATTAGGAGTTCTGCAGCAGGATTATATGGAGTCTGTGACTGCTCCACATGATGGCCTGGATTATGACCAGACCAAGCGGCGGGATGGAGGAAGGATAAAGAGAGAAAGAGCGAGGGAAAGGAGGAGGAGGGAGGGCAGACGAACAGGAGGTGCGGTGGAGGTGAAGTGTCCTAACGAAGACCTGGAGGAATGCACCAGACAGCACCAGCAGACCACAGGCAGAGAAAGAGAGAGAGAGAGGGAGAGAGGGAGGGAGGTAGAGACAGAGCAGGAGAGGACAGCTGCTCCACAGGGGCAGCCAGAGAGCAGCAGAGGTGGAAGCTGGAGTAAATGCAGAGCTCCTGCGAGGCCAGTTGGCCATGGATGCGGTCCTGAACTCCATGAGGCTGTGCTGTCATGTCAGGGGGGCTCCTTACTCCTCTCTCCCAACTCACCTCTGCAGCTAGAGGATTCACCACTTCTCAGAGAACACTCCAAACGATCGCGATCTGTTAGAAGGGAGTTCTTTTCTCCAAAACAGACACAGGCGATGACGGAACGCGTAGAAATGCCGGTTATTGATAGCAGTTTCAAAAAAATTATAAATGAGCAGTGATGCGTCTGTCAATAAGAGAACAGTTGCCTCCATTTAGATCTAGGCACATGCACGTTGGAATGTGTACCTCTGGCTGTGCCTGCCTGTGTGTACTAACAGTGCTGACAGTTTATTGCTGCTAAAGAAGAAGGCTCTTGGGGAGAACATACTCTTTTGAGGGGCTGGATGGTTTTTACAGCACTGATTGTTGCTTTCATATGGAGTACATTTGTTTGTTGACCATTTTTCTTCCTCAGAGTTGATCCCAGGTGAGCATGGTAGGGGAAGCCATCTATTCATCAAACTTGCGGGCGCAGGCTGACTCACGTCTGTCATTGATTTTGTGTGAGCTGCCAGTATTTGTTTGTTTTACCCCATGGAGGGCACTATGATCAAAGTAGTGGGTCAGAAAAACAATTCTGCTTCTTTTTTTTCTTATTTTCAACAAAAATCACCACAATGTGACTATTTTGGATTATATGTGGTCGATTCCAACAAGATTGAGATGTAGAAAGAATATCAGGAATTGGATATTACCATTACTGAGGTAAACAAGGCAAAGGGTGAAGGCTACATTGACTGAGTCATCTCATTTGTGTGAGTTTGTGGCTCCGAGCTCTATGTTTTTGCCTTTTCGATAATGACAGGATTATCATGTGAGGATGCATTGCTTTTTCCTAGTTCATAGAACTGGAGACCACAGCTTCTTCCAGTGCCATATATTAACCCAGTTTCTGAGTTTGTTTATAGATGGACGGAAAAGAAAGATCCTCAATGCAGATTGTAGAAGGCTTAAGGACAGATGAAGACCGTCAGGGTTCTAGAACAGTGAGAGTCTTGGTCCACACATTGTGGCTGCCATTCAGGTTCAAAAGAGCAGCATTGACAATTCAGTACAATTAACTCACTTACTTTGAGCACACTGTGGTTAGTTTTGAGTTCCAGGGCCTAGGCAAGGTCAGGGCCCAGTTTTGTGCAGGGCTCAAATTCTGAGGTAAATGCTGTAGCTGTTTTGTAAAGCAACTAAATTCCCGACCGCAGCAACAGTTTATCAATCCAACCACTTCAACAGTTTGGAGTACCACACACATTGTTCACTGTACTTGAAGTACTATGAAACCATCATGCATGATACCTCAAGTGTGTCCTTGTTCAAAACCATTTATAAGCAATTTGTTGAAACTGTTTTATGTTCTGAGCAAGGGAAAAGCAAGGGGGGAAAGGGGTAAACATAGAAACAAGGAATTCAAATCAGTAGCACAAGCTGTAATGGCCAAGTAATGAAGGGGGAACTGGTAAGGTAGAACTCCAAACAAAATATTTAGTCACTGACACTTTCCTGTCAGCAGAAGAACATAGGAGGCAACAGACAGTAGTTACCCAGAATCTTTTTATCAGTATTTATGTATTTCATTTTTTATAAATATTTTTTGGGGGTATTTTCTTCTTTATTCATTTTGACAGACAGGAAAAGCAACAAGAGAGAGGGGATGATGCCGGTGTACATACTGTGTGCAGGAAATCACCCAGGCTGGAATCGAACCCGGGCCCCTGTTGGAAGGCCTTAGCTGTTAGCGGTACACGTTCTTTCCGGAAAGCCACCGGAGCAGCCCAGTTACTCAGTGTTTTAGTGTTCTCTCATAGTCATATTTATCATGGTCTGATTTTGTTTGTAAATCGTTTTTTTAAATATTGTAACATAATTGATAAGACTTGAAAATACTGTAAACATTTTTTTTCTTTCTGTACTGGTAAAACTTAATTTAACATGGAAGGACTTTTTTATGATGAAAACATTGCTTCATTTGCATCTTAATTGCACGAATTGTTGTACTTGAGTGGATTCATTCTTCTGGTAACATTGTGTTCAAATGATCAAACCAATATAATTGTACAGACATCTGGAATTTCCTCCAAATTTAGCCAACCAACTATGTTGAATGATAAAATGTGAATAGTATTTTTATAAAGCATTTTAACAGACACAGCCTGGTGAGTCTGTTCATTTAAAAGGATGCTTTGAATTTACATGGCATTCCTCTCCCACAATATTTCAGTTTAATGGTCCTCCGCACAGCTTCTCTCTCCCTCTCTATGTAACAGTACTTTCGTTAGTAAATATTGTTTTGAATTGTTCTTTCGGGGCTGTGACATGTACAAACTCTGGTTGGTGTCCCATGAATGAAGCCTCGCTATGTGACTTGTCCATGTCCTGTGCTGGTCTCAGAGCAGTTGGACACCCTTAGGACAGCTCACAGTGATGTGTTCCTGTTTCCCCTCCCAGACTGTCACATCTCATCTATCTCACTGGAATAAGAACACAACCTTCCTCTATCTCTCGATCTGTCTGTCTGTCTCTCTCTATCGGTCTCTCTGTCTATTTTGCTTTCTCTCCATCAGTCTCAAATCTCTATCTCTCTGTCTGTCTTTTTCTCCCTCTCTGTTTGTCTGCCTAAACTCAGTTATACCACCTTTACCTAGTATCAGCAGTGTGCCAGTGATCCATTAACGTTTGCTCTCTCTTTATTTTTTGTAATACCTTGTTGGTCTTGTCTAATGAAGGACTGTCCAAAGTGACAAAAACATGTATTATAACAGTAGTACAGTAAAACTCAACACCTTAATCTCTATGTGGCACTTTCTACCTACATGTATTCATCTGTGCATCATGACTCAGCTATAACTTATTTTTGAGTAATGAATTATTTGTTTTGCATGCTTCTATTATGTACTGTACAGTCAATGTAGTTTTGGCACTGTGGTAAGACAGAGTCAGATTCCTCGATCCAGAACAGTTACCCATCTTCTCCGTGACCCTGCCTTTGACCATGCTGGCTAATCTTATATCTCTTCACATCTTAAAGCTTTATATCATATAAACACTGTTCCTCATATTTGTTACATAAATCTGTCAAAGGTATATTTTTAATTTAATATAAATAAAGATTGATTCAATATTTTCCCTGTGGTGATGGTTCACTATTTTGCATGTTTGCAACTCAAATCTATCTTAACATGCACACTGAGTAAACTGTTTACACATGAACAGTTTAGTTTGAGGCATGAAAATATTCAATACTGTCATATGTATCACTTACATAAGAGGGTGTTTGTTGGTATGTGCAGGTGGATGTGTAATGTGTGTGATATGTGCGTGTATGTGTGTGAATGTTTTTATGTGAAGTGTGTGTATGTCTTTGTGTGTCCAGTGTGTGTGATCTGTGTGTGTGCATTTGGGTGTAGTTCAGCACAATACTGTCTGTACTTATGCTCTCAAATGCATTTTTACCTCTGAGTTTCATTGATCCATGTAACAAAAAAGTGCAAGCGATTGCAAAAATGTCACAATTGGTCTTTTTCTTTTTTCTCTTTTGTTTTTTGTTTTTCTCCCCTATCAAATGTTGAGAGTATAACCAAGTTACACGATGAAAAAATACAATTTCAAGAGTCTTACTTTGACCAGAGTTTTTTTCACTGAACATTCAGGAAGTTAAAATACTGAACTACTGCACCCTACCACACTTTGAGGCTCAAAAAGACTGCGAGATGAGGACCCAATCATCAAAGGGCCGCTGAGCTTCTCTAGCATTCTCCGTCTTTAAACCAAACGGGTTAATATTGTGGATGGAACATTTTGCTCTGATTTTCTCTGCCTCATCCTGTACTTAATCCACTGTTTACTGAACATTCCGTTATGTAAAATGGCCGAGGCACATCGTTTGCTATGCAGTGGTTTTTCAAACTGCACACTCCAAGGCTTTCATTTCAATCATAAATAATACAAAACTGTCCAATGGCAGAATAAGAGCTTTCTGAAGTAGCTCATATTAATACTAATAAGGCGATGGGGTGGTATATGTAAACACTGTTTCTGAAATGGAAGACTGCTTCTTAAAAATGCAGCAATATTTACTTAGTCTGCAGATATGGACATACCAGTCAGGGTATATAGAAGAAGTGGAGGAATTTATCTATTCTTTGTTGTTGAAGTGTTTACAATTTTGTCCTTGTACACACTGTGTTCACCCCCTTTAGGTAAAAAGTGAAGCTAAATGAAACCAAGTTAAATAATGGCTTTTTAAAAATGGAAAAGCATTCAAATGGGCCTGTATTTATCTTCTCACTGAACCGGATGTAATGCTGCATGATTTCCACTCATCGAAAACAATCAGGAGCGAGTGAAAGATGCTCAGAACATGCTTCCACGTGCTGATTTCTTCACTTTAGAGAATTTGAACGCAAATAATTGGAGAGCTGAGCCTGATAGATAATTATTAAACGACAGCTCTCCTAGCAAGTGAAGTCGTTGTTAAATTGGGCATCACCGTTAAAGCCATTTGTCAGTGTAATGGGAGAAGTCAGTGTTTAAGCTGTATTTCTGCTATCACAGTCACGGACAGGATGGTATTGAATCTGGAAGGCCTATGTAATTATTCTTCCAGCTGCCCTGTCCACCTGTGCCGCAGCACGAGCATGACAGCTCATCGCCGGCTCGACTGCTGTTGTGTCATTGCGGTCCGTCACCTCGACGAGTGTCTCAGCCACACAGGCCCAGCAAGGAAAGCGTTTCAAAGCGGGCGACCCCTCGCGATGAGCTACATTTTCCTGTCTTAATGATCTCGGGGTTCAATGCCAACTTGAACACTTGTGTCTCTGCTGCACCGTGTTGCTCAACAGCCGAATATCTGGAGATGGTGAACATGAGATGGCCTGCAGCAGGCCTGCTGATGCGATGGTGAACATGAGATGGCCTGTAGCAGGCCTGCTGATGCGATGGTTGCAGCTGTTTTTCTTGTTGATGAGTCTCAGTTCTATCACATTGGAACATCAGATCTAACAGTAAACCACCATCAGACTTTTTTGTTGCAGAAAACCATGGTCATGGTTTGGATGATGACGAAGCTGTCTGGAAAATGGAAGGAGGAAGGGAGATGAGTGGGAATGAGGAAGTGTGTGGGGATGAGAGGAACATGCAAGGATGCTGGGACAAGTGGAATGGAGGACTCCCTAAAGAGAGAGAGAGCGGGGTGATAGCTGTAGGCAGTTTAACATGAGCAGGGACCTGACGATGTGTTGTACAACACACAAAAAAGAGGAATCACTTTTTGTCTCCCAGGAGGATTGGTAGCCTAATTATTCACTATTATACCTTTTTGAGCAGTGACTAACTGGTCAGCGCTGGTCAAGCTTAATTACTCTGGATCAGTGTGGATCTTCAGAGCGACACTGTTTGGGGTTTTCTCTAGATCCAGCTATTTCCTATTGCTCTGGTTGAGATACACACACACACACACACATTGACTCACCCAGGGCAGAGGACAGAGATGGAGAGCTCTAATTTCAACACAGCCCACACACTCAGAGCTCCTTCCGTCTCACTGCCCTCCATCCCCTCTCTGTCACACGCACACACAGACACACACATACACATGCTCAGATGCATTCAAACAAACCTGCACACAAAACGTTGCCTTTTCTTCCTGGACATGACAGCAGGGTAGATAGACGAAGCTACATAAAGTGACAGGAAGGCTGCCTTGGCTAATTCCTGACACCAATTGCTTTGGCTCTTCAAAACTCCTTATTTATCCAAAACCAGTTCTCATCCCCGTCTCTTAACTTACATTCACGGCCTGCATAATAACTGTGATCACAGTGACATCACTATCCCTTGGTGTGTGTGCGTGCTTCCTTGTGAATTTACATGTGTGCAAGTGTGTGTGATTCCGCCTGCTCCTGGAGCTCCGGAGCAGAACAGAGAAGATGAGTGCGGTGTGCACCATATTGCTCTGTCTGGGGTTGTATTCATGTTGGGCTTGGCTGTGATTGACTGTGGTTCAGCCCTCCTGCTTCAAAGTGCTACTTTTAAAGTTCTAGTTTCAAAGTGCACCAGCCAAGTTCTGTAAGTGCAGAGAGCCTTCTACTTCAAATCTCTCTCTCTCTCTCTCTCTCTCTCTCTCTCTCTCTCTCTCTCTCTCTCTCTCTCTCTCTCTCTCTCTCTCTCTCTCTCTCTCTCTCTCTCTCTCTCTCTCTCTCTCTCATTCTGTCTCTCTCTTTCTCTCTCTCTCTCTCTCTCTCTCTTTCTCTCATAAGATACACTTTAAGAATAATTAGGAACGTTGTATCTGTGTGTTAGTTTTCAGGAAGTTTCCGGTACATTTTAACATTACATTTTCATATGCACTACGAAATCTTTTGGAGTGAAATGAAGCCTTTTCACAATTTAATCATCCGTCCATGTAAACTTCTGAAGTGTAAGGGCTCAAGGGACCAAAAGGCCCACATTACTGTGTCGCCCCGGCCTTTTCAACATTTGGATGAGGATACAAAAGTTGAAAACTGACAAGGCCGTACTTTCAGGCAACAGTCATATCCTTCTCTACTGTATTCCCACAAGCTACAGAAAACACAGACTAAGCAAAGTAGTACTTTTCAATGTCCTCAAAATTACATTTTAATTAAAGAAATCACCCCGTTTCCTGAGGGCTGTTTAAGTGCTGGTGTGACGGCTCAGAAGGAGTGCGCCTTTATGTGTGCGCACGCCGGGGCGTGTGTGTACATGCATCAAAGGGTCTCCTCATGCTCAGGTGTGTGTGTGTGTGTGTTGTACGTGCACGTGTGTGTCCGGAGGTTTGCAGGCTCCGGTGGAGCCTGAGTGTCTTTAATTGATTGTGACCCTTCAGATTCAGATTCAGATTCAACTTTATTTCGCCATGTATACAGATACTAGGAATTTGATTTGGTATTCTCCATGCACTCCTGCACGAGCGCCACTTCGTACTGAGGTGTGTGTGTTGACGTTCAGACAGGCTACTGCTGGAGAGATGACGGTGGAGGATCAGTCCCCCTACCAGGGCTCTTATTAGGCAGACTCACCAGCGAGGGCCCCTCATTAGCACCATCCACACTGCCATCCTGTGGCTTCCCACAGTCCTGATGGTGGACTCCCGCCTCTTAACACACTGGCCAACCCCAGGAAGGCAGTTCAACACACTCGCGCTCTTCTTCTCTGCCCCCTGCAGAGCACCCTCCACACAAGCTGAACTCCCCCTACAGTGCAAGTGTTTGTTGGCGTGTCCAGTCTCCCGTCATCCGTCGCAGGGCTGCAACTCTTGATGTATGGAATCCGTCCGACTCCCTGGACAGAGATGCAGTAGCTCCAGGATATTAGCTCCCCTCACCCAGACAATAAAGTCTTTATGTGTCCACTGGCTTTTATGGCGCAATAACTGAATCCCCATCCATTCAAGTCTAAAGTGCAGTGTGCGACGCATATTGGTGCTGTCCGTGGTCCTGACTCACAAATGATGCTATCCTTGGTCCTGATGGTGGGGTCTGCATAGCCCTGGGCACTTTGTCATCATCCTCACATACCCAGCTCTGCATTTCAGATTCAGAAGCACATAATGACTGTCTAGTCTGTGGCTCACTCTGACCTCCCTCTCATCCCAGTCCCACTGCTGTACATCATAACATCACACAGCCTCCCGCTCCCCCTCCGCCTGACAGGGAGATGTCAAGACCCACGGACGTGCGTGCGTGCGTGCGTGCGTGCGTGCGTGCGTGTGTGTGTGTGTGTGTGTGTGTGTGTGTGTGCGTACTTGTCCTGTCTGAGCCCATGTCTCTATTTGAGTAAGTCTGTGCAGCCCTGTGACTGTCACTGTGGGGACCCCAAACTACCTGTCAGGGCCGCTGCTGTGTGTGTGTCCGTGGATTTGTGTCCCTGTGCCTGTGTTTTGTGTGGGTGTGTGTGTGTGTTTCAGTTTTTTCGTAACATGTTCATGTGTAGGGTGTGTGTGTCTGTGTGTTGTTTTGTGAGTAACATTTCAGTGTGTGTGTGTGTGTTTGTGTCTGTGTGTGTGTGTGCGTGTGTGTGTCTGTGTCTGTGTGTGTGTGTGTTTGTGTGCCGTCTCCACGGCTGTCAGTGGGACGGTTAGGGGCCGTCTCTCAGAGAGACAGAGAGGCAGCATCACTATGCAGCACAGTGCTGGGCTTTGTCTGGGGCCTCCGCTGCCACATTCCTAATGAGCCCTCCTGAGACTAGCCTCAGCCATTTATCGTCCTGATGAGTGAGGGGGGACATCGATGCACACACACACACACACACACACACACTCTGAACTGACCCTCACACTGTGTCCAACACCACCCTGTGGACATTCACAGAGATACTGCTTCAACACCAACTCCTGGCCACTACCCTCTCCCAACCGCCCCAACCGCCCCCCCTCCCCCACCCCACACACACACACACACTTGTTGCACAGGTAAATTGTTAAATAAATCTTAGTTATTCTTAAACTTAAATCAAATGTCAAAACAACATGTTGTTGCCATGTTGTCAACAGAGTAAAGGGTTAAGTGGTAGAGGGGGGGGGGGGTTGCCACAAGGCTGATCAGATATTGTTTATTGTGGACAAGCTCATTAAAGTGTCACAATTCATTACGGGAGCCATATCCTCACCTTGTCACACAGCTAATGGGAATATCAATCATCAGCTAGCCCACCACGACCTCCCCACATCCACCCGCTGCATCCTTACACTGACATTTCTACCCGAAATATCGCAGCCAGAGAGCTCTGGTCTCCATGAAGACTTGTCATTGGCTGGCGCGTCACCGGCTGTGCGCAAGTACAGGCACTACTGCTGTGATAGGATGTCTGCCTGTCCGCCTGTCCGCCTGTCCGCCTGTCCGCCTGTCCGCCTGTCCGCCTGTCCGCCTGCCCGCCTGTCCGCCTGTCCGCCTTGCTGCCCGCCTGTCTATCTGTCTGCCTTTCATGCTGTGTGTGTGACTGCCTGCTGGATCGCCTGTCTGTCCTTACTGTGTGTGAGGACTGAGGAGTGCAGTAGAGTCTCTCTTGACATGTATTATGACTCTGTCAAACACTGAAAGTGTATTCAACGCTGCATTAGTCCCTCGTTTTACATGTAGTCCTACTTGATCTACCTGTTAAAGTTAAGGTACTATAAATATATACAGCTTTGTAAAAATAAAAAAAGATTGCAATTGTAGTTTTAGCCTTTATAGGTGTGTTAACAACCTTGAAAACCTTAAAAAATACCAAGTTTTGTTTTATTCTAGAAACGACAACATTTCTCCCAAAATTCAAATAACAAGATTATCAATCATGGCTTTTTTTTGCAGAAAATGTTAAATGTCATGAAAACTGTTCAAAATATTTCAAAGGGTTCTCTACCAGTCTCTCACATTGCTGTTGGGTGACTATGTCATTCCTGGCACAAGCGTTCAAGCAGCTTGGCTTTGTTTGATGGCTTGTGACCATCCATCTTCCTCACATTCCTAATGCACCCCCAGATCATCTTCTGATGTGTCCAATTTTCAGCTTTGCCCGACACCTGGTCTTCTAATGGTTAGATGGAGGCCTGGAGAGGGCCTGCATGCCACAGTGTCTCCCAGTCACTGGGACATTTGGGGGAGGATCGGTGATGATCTGAGGGTGCTTCAGCAACACTAGAATTGGACAGATTTGTCAATGTGAAGGACACGTAAATCAAGTTTCTATATAACACCGGCTTTTTTGAGTTGAAACAGATCAAATCAAAACCCGATAATGTAAACCCATATATACTGCGTCTATATTTTAACTTAGTCAGAGCTGAAAGGGACTTAATAATGTCATTCAGATGTGTAAAAGCTTTGAAAACTGGAACACAGATGAGAAGGCTAGTTTGTTCAGACCCAATGTTTTTTGAATTGTTTACCTAGCTTTGCTCTCTCTCTCTCTCCTCTCTCTCTCTCTCTCTCTCTCTCTCTCTCTCTCTCTCTCTCTCTCTCTCTCTCTCTCTCTCTCTCTCTCTCTCTCTCTCTCTCTCTCTCTCTCTCTCCTCCCTCTCTCTCTCTCTCGCTCTCTCGCTCTCTCTCTTCTCTCTACACGTCCTTGAAGTGCTGCTGCTCACTCTCTCATGGGTTCCAACTAGGTTTCCATAGTAACCTCTCCATCAGAAATCCTTCTTGAAAAAGGCAAAGGTTCTTCTTTAATTGATAAAAGTTCACTTCTTGCTCAGCTGAGGTCATTTAGAAGAAATGTGATTTTAATCAGTTCACATTTTACATAAACTGCACTGGTAGAAGAACCTTAAAAGACTGTAATAGGACAATACATGATTCATGCTCTGGCACTGTTGCATCATCTCCATAAACACACATTTCATCAGAAACCAATTTTTCCCATGATTATATTATGTGTGTGTATATGTGTTTGCATGCGTGTGTCTGTATGTGCATGTGTGTGCACACATGTTTACACCATCCAACCATGCCGAGTCAAATCGTGCTCTCTACCCCTCGCTGGTGCTCACCTGGTAAACAGACACAGGGGTTAAAGCAGTTCAAAGGCTCTCAGAGCTCAATAGCTGGGAGTCAGGTGGCTGAGCGGTTAGGGAATCGGGCTAGTAATCTGAAGGTTGCCAGTTCGATTCTGGCCATGCCAAATGACGTTGTGTCCTTGGGCAAGGCACTTCACCCAACTTGCCTCGGGGGAATGTCCCTGTACTTACTGTAAGTCGCTCTGGATAAGAGCGTCTGCTAAAAGACTAAATGTAAATGTAATAGCTGCATTGCCTTCAAACTGGCTTCCCCAACAGCCAGTCATTTCATTTACTGTGTAAATATGTGTTTGGTGTCAGGTAGGTAGCTAGCAGGGGAAGGGAAAAAAGCCCAGCTGACTGATCTGACAGGCAATTCCAGTAGCATGTGTGTGAGGGCAGGGTGGGTTGGGTACTGGCTATCATAAGGAGAGTAGCCCGCAGGGAAGCAGAGAAGACAGAAGAGAGAAGTCTTCTGGACAGCAGTTGGAGCAATTCCCCAAGGTTATATATAGTCTATGTGACCAATATGTTCACGGTTATGGATATGATAAATGGTCCGAATGGAGCAAACATTTTTAATAGGGTTGTTTTTTTATGGGCCGTATCATTCAGATGGAAACTATACAGGAGTACTGTACCAATTTCCTCTGGTGGCATTGCACACAGCATTGCACACAGCATACTGCACTATGCTGTGTGTGTGTGTGTGTGTGTGTGTGTGTGTGTGTGTGTGTGTGTGTGTGTGCCTGGGTGTGTGTGTGTGTTTGCGTGTGTGTGTGTGTGTGTGTGTGTGTGTGTGTGTGTGTGTGTGTGTGGCCTTTCCACGTTTCACCCATATGTGGACATCAGAGAGGGAGGTGACAGATGGGCCTCCCTGCCTTCTTCTGGCCCTGTGCCAGGAAGTCCCGCCCACCAGGGGGAAATCCTAGGGGATATGTGTGTGTTTGTGTGTGTTTGTGTGTGTTTGTGTGTGTGTGTGTGTGTATTGTGGTGGGAGGGCAGAGTTATTCGGTTCAGGGCTGTTCGATTAAGTTGATGAATGGCCTAATTACTGCCAGTAAACACTCTCCTGTAAGATAAGACAACAAACATAGAGAGAGAAGGAGAGGGAGATGGGGAGGGGGATGGGAGAGGGGGATGGGTAGGCGAGTCTGGAGGTGGGAGAGAAAGAAGGTGAAGGTTTTGTGAGTGAAAGAAAGGGTAAGAGGGGACCAAACTTGAGGTTGTTTCCAATGCTTTTTGTAGTATGAGTCACAGCACCGTACAGACAAGTGTGTGTGTGTATGTGAAAAAAACAAACGGTTGGCATTTTATAGACATAGCAGTTTCCTGTTTCATTCAGTGGGTATTGTGCATCTGATGTAATAGTACTGCATGTATGACCATCTCTGCTGAATTACTATAACTATCACTGGAATTGTTCACTCATCGCAACAGTGCAATGAGGCCCGGTCACTCTACTTTGTCTTATCCTGAAACACACTCATTCTTCCAAAAACGGAAACAACCAAGCAGAAAGTTACTCAAAGTAAATCCCCACAAATCCTCAATACCCAGATGATCTACAGCTGGCCACTCATGCGTTGTAAACCTCCCCAGGAGTGGGAGCCGCGAGGCTTGGGATCCCAGTTTGAACCGGGGGGGGGGGGGGGTGTCTCGGGATAGCAGAGGCTTTTGAAAAGAGTTGCTTCCAGACTCGCTGGAGTGTCACATCTGACCCCTCTCTGCGGTGCTTCAGAGCGTGGCGTGGGTGGATATCTCAACCTCTACTCCCATCTCTCCCACGTATTCCTTTGTTGAAGAGGGCTGGAAGACCCTTCACTCTTCTCTCTCTCTCTCTCTCTCTCTCTCTCTCTCTCTCTCTCTCTCTCTCTCTCTCTCTCTCTCTCCGCCCCTCTCCCACCTCCTCTGTAGTCTGGGGGGGCTCACTGAGATCACACTGACAGCCCATACCTCCCCATCCAAACTAGCAACTGTCTCCATAGCTCACAAACTACAGTACATTAGGGCTCTATTGTGGAAACTACAAACTACTGTGTGTGTTATGCTAAAACTTGATATGCTCATTTGTGATCTTTTTATACGTTTCTTTTGAGATTCAAGGACGCAAATGACCCTCCACAGGTCGAGGGTCGTTTTAGAACCTTTGTGAAGATGTCGTTCTTAAGCACCAAGGTCCTTGAAACTGCTGACATATTTCTTTAAAGTAAGCCCTCTGCCTTCATCTCAGTAACAAGTGTATTAAATGGGACTGTGTATTGTTTTCATTGATTCTGTCATGGCAACCTTGTAACAGAGTCTTGCTTCATAATTGGATTCTTGTGTTGAGAACCATAAGCTCAATTCCCCCTGCAAAGGCAAAGGAACAGGAGCAAAAGGAAATGCTTGCTTTCACAAGCTCACCTGAAGTTGAAAACCCGTCTTCATGAACGCATATCAGACAGCATAACGTTACCCGTAATGTTATTTGTAGTATTTTGGGGATGGATTCCATATCAGGACGTGATAAGATAACCAAATGGTTAAAGCCTTTGAAAAATCACTCTTTATACATCTGGATAAAATCCCAGTATAATCTTCTTGTTTACTGTATCTTATTAAGTTGTTTTTCCCTGCCATGAGAGAAGGCATTGCAAGCAAACCCTACCATAAAATAAAAGCTTTGTATAGATCTTGCAGGGTGAAAAATGAATAACGATAAATTCAAGTGGGCTGTTGGACATATTTCTAAAAGAATGTTAGGTTGTGTACTGGAGTTTAGGGAGAGGAGATGATGAATCATTTGAGAATGAAGATGTAGCGATGTCTTTTGAAAGCCGACATGAATGTGTTCCGTATGGATACTGATACAGGCCTCATAATTGGCATCAGAAAGGAAGACACATACACACAGTGCATAGTACAGTATCCTGATGCTCAGGGTGATATGAAAGGGCCAATTATAGTAGTACATTACAATCCTCCACCAATCAGGACTCAGGAGACAAGAATGCCTCTTCTGATTTATAAACCCCTCCAGTACAGGTTCTAGTGAACTTAGATTCGAAGGATTCTCATTGCAGAGGCCAGACTGCACTCAACAGAAAGTTTGATACCACAACAAACGAGATGTGTTCATATCCTGAGAGTAAAAGATGGGAAATGAAAGGTAATTTCATCGATGCATGTCTTTATGACAAAAGGCCAAGACCATAAAGACAGGAAGCCTCTTTCCTCATTCAGAGGCAGAAAAATAACACTGACAATAAAAGAGAAGCATTTGATAGCCCTTGGCCCTTTGCTTCCATCCCTAAACATGCTCTTCAACTTCCTCTGTGGCAGATGGGATCCAAGTGGCTTCGCCTGTTGTGTAGAAAAGGAACATGGAGTATCCGGCCACGGAGACAAAACGATGGTCCTATCACAGGAATAAAACGCTCAATATCTACTGACGTTGAAAATGCTTCTCTCCACTGTTGCCTGACCACTTAATGCCACCGGTTTAGCTCTACAGATGTAATAGCTATTTACATGTTCTAATGCAATAATATGAAAGGTTTTGAGCTACATTGATTGCTCTCGAAGAGCGATGACTGGATTCAAGGAAGTTCAGGATGACTTTGTTACTTTTTTTATTAGATGTTCCTTAAGAGAGATTTTATGTAAGGCTGTTTGTTTCAAGGTCTCTCCGAACCCACAGTAGCACACACACACACACACACAGTTTCAGTAAAATGTCATACCCATTTATCTGACATGTCTGTCTGCCTTCCTGGCTAGCTGCTTCTCTGCCAGCCTGTCTGTCTGTCTTTCTGTCGGTCTACCTGCTTGTTCATTCTCAGTAGGCATCCTGAGTAGCATCTTGCTGGCTTGTACTTTAACATGATGACAGAGATGATAAGACATCAGCTTTGGACAGTCAGAAGAGATTGCATCGCAGTTCAGGTCCAACAGCACCACCTGCTGGTACAACACCATCAACAAACATCGACACACACCCAGTGGATTCTGAAGCTTGTGCCCGTGGAGCGCTGTGTGTGGGACCAATGCGTACGTACCATTTAACATGTAAAGAGTGCGATGATTCATCTAAACCGACGTGGGTCAACTTCACGTCTCTGAGCTGTAAACAGCATTGCACCCCGAATCGATAGTGCAGCCAGGAGATGTGATGCTGTGTGGTGTTTTGAAGGGAAATAAAGACTGGGTTGACGAGGAAAGCCAGACGCAACCTGAAAACACCCTGGTTCACGGCATGTGGATGGTGCTAACCAGGAAGTGAGTCAAGTCTCACACGCCCACAGTGTGTTGGTGCGGTTTCATGTAGTGAGGAAACTTGAGGGCAACAGTTGGTTTGGTTAGCAAGGTGAAATGATCCCTTATCTGTACCACATCTGTTTCAACCCTCTTGTCTAGACTCCCACACGTACACAGACACACACATACACACACAAACGTACCGAGGACGAGGTGAATTCCCCTCCAAATAGGCATCATTTTTTATTCTCATCAGATCAATATCATAAAAGAATTGAGGGGTATTTCCTGATGACTGTTGTCCTGTAGTCCACAGCATCTCGCTTCCTCTCCATCATCTTCTTTCTCGTCTTTTTCTCTTCCTCTCATCTTCATTTCTCTCTCTCTTTGTCAGTCGGCAGTCACCTCTGGGCCTCTGCCAAACACACTGACATCACAATTACACAGAGAACGCTGGAGCGCTCCACGGTCATCCATCACACACGCCACACACAAACACTCAGCCCTCCCTCCTGTCACGCACACACACACACACGCACACACTGACACACAGCCACTAGCACGCCGTATGCTAACAGGACGCTCTGCCTGTTGCATTTATACACACACACGTAATTTTCCAAGCAGCACAGTCTTTACAATGTACATTCTCTGAGGAGTTTGTTGTCTCTTTTCAACAGAAGCTACAGTGACACGATGGTGAAGAGATGTGATGGTGGCCTGATGTGTGTCTGTGTGTGTCTGTGTATGTCTGTGTGTGTGTGTGTGTTCGTCTGTGTTCGTCTGTGTGTGTCTGTGTGTGTGCATCTGTGTGTGTCTGTGTGTGTCTTTATGTGTGTGTCTGTGTTTGTGTGTCTTTGTGTGTGTGTGTGTTTGTGTGACTGCAATTTCCCCCCTGCGTTCCCCGGCGAGGTCTCTTGGCCCTGGCACTCAGCAGGCCTCCAGATGATTTGATCTCATGGTGCAGGCACGTCCGCCTCTATTAGGCTCTGCCATTGTGGCAGAATTGCTCCGACTTGTCGGGTGATTAACTCAAATGAACAATTAGGCGGCTGGCTGTCATAATAACCCGCTGTATCAGAATAGGCTTGGTGGTTAACTGCTACTGTGAAGGTGCTCCAAATAAATGATCCATTCTCATAAATGTCTTTGATGATAATGCAAGCATTTCCATAGACGTGTAATGAATCACTAAACAATAGCTCTTAGCTGCTGGTAATGGCTTGGTTTAATGCGTGAAGCTGCTGTTCTCCTTTGATATGTGGATACAAACTAGAGGAGTCGTTGAATTCAGCTTCAACTTGATGTTGTGCGGCTACGTTACCCTTTCTTGAGCACAGGAGTGTCCTGAGCTTGTCCCAGGTTGAGTTGCAGAAGGGTGGGAGCCCTGCTCAGGGGCACAGCGGCAATGGTAGCCCTCTTCATCAGCGACGCCCCTGTTGGCAGGTCATAGCCCAGCAAGCCCTGACTGCCAACCCTGGGATTTCCTGTTGGCTTCATCCAAGGGTAAAAAACACCATGATAGGGTGTGTGTATGAGTGCGTGCGTGTATCTGTGTGCAGATGTATGTGTGTCAGCGAATATGCGAGTGTGTGTGAGTGTATGAGTGTGTGTGCCCCCCCCAGCCCCCCAGCCCCCCAGCCCCAGTCTGTCTCTGGCACCCCCAGAGACTCTGCTCTGCCGTCTCAACTGAGAGCTCCACACGCCGCCCCTCATCACATCCTGCTATTGGTTCCACTCACATTTCCATGAAGCGTGGACGTCCTCCGGAGTGGAATCGCGCTCCGCTCCTGCAGTACCCCGCTCGAGGAGAGCCCCTACCAGGAAATCCTCCGTTGGTTCCACCCAGATTAGAGGTGCCATGTGTGCCCGACGTGACCAATGTCAGCTAGCAGCCAGAGTAATGCTCTCTAATGGCCAGACAAGCCTGTCACTGTTAGCTGTAATGAATACACAATGTGTGCCCAGGGCATGGAGTCGTGACCAGCCTGGTGAGAGGGTGTGTGTGTGTGTGTGTGTGTGTGTGTGTGTGTGTGTGTGTGTGTGTGTATGTTTGTGTGTGTGTGTGACAGTGAGAGGTGAATGCCTTCCTGGCTGTTCATTGCACGGATCATCCTGTCTTCTTTTTTTTCCTTCTTCTTTCTTTTCGCTTAGCTGGCGCTCTTTGCAAAGACAAAAAGAAGAAGAAAAAAAAGGATGGCTTGGAACCGTGGCATCCCTCTGAGGCCGGGGCGTCGAAAGCAGGAATTATAAACACGCAATAAGACTACTCTCGGCTTTCCTAGTGCTTTCTGTGGACATCTGTGGATGCTCCAAGCCAGCTGTTACTTCCCCCAGAGTCTCCATTTATTAGGTCCCTCAGTTACGGTGTCTTGCCAAGGAGCAGATATGAGCCTGTGAGTGTGCAAGAGTTTGTTCTGTGCCAGTGTGTGTGTGTGTGTGTGTGTGTGTGTGTGTGTGTGTGTGTGTGTGTGTGTGTGTGTGTGTGTGTGTGTGTGTGTGTGTGTGTGTGTGTGTGTGGCCAAAGGGAACGCTATTGCTATTGTGCTCAGACGTACACTTAAGAGCCTAAACAACAGCGGAACACAAACTCATGCGTGTGTGTGTGTGTGTGTGTGTCTGTGTGTGTGTGTGTGTCTGTGTGTCTGTGTGTGTGTCTATGTGCGTGTGTGTGTCTTGTGCAGGCTCCTAAGTGTACGCCAGGGCAGGATATCAATAGTACTCTCTTGTCAGGGCCATTACCTCCAATTCATAAATGGCAGCTCGGCAGAGTGGGGCGGTAAACTGTAATCACGTCCACTAAGTGTAAGCACACACCAGAGTGTATCAGCCTGCTCCACACAGGCGAGGCCGGGCCCAGCTGAGCTGAGCCTACCTGATCCCATGACACTCCCACTACAGCTGCCGGACAATTGAAACATTCTCCATTCTTCTCCATTTCCTGTAAAATGATTCAACTGTTGCAGTTGTGCTAGAACATTGGACTAGAACAGGTTAACCTAGGAGGTTAAGGAGATAATATTCAATTTTCATTGTAAGAAGCCCTCTAACTCTTTCCCCCACTCTCATACACCCCCCCCCCCCCCACACACACACACACACACACACCTCCCAGAGCAGTCAAATAAGCGATCCACATCATCCACACCGGAGCCAGTGATGGTCAAATAAAACAGATACACTCTGTCCTGAGGTCACGCTGGTCAAGCCCAATCTGTTCCCAGCATGCATTGCGTGTTGTAGTCGAGGTAGAAAACGCTCAGCTCCTCGGGTTAGCACCTAGCCAGGATCAATTGGCTCCCCCCTGACATGCCTGTGGCTTTCTCCAAGCCATTGACTTTTCTCTATCGAATTACACCAAGTTCACCCCAGTACTGATCACTCAGATCAGACTGACTGTTAACCAATTTGGTTCCTCTCTTCCACCTAATAGTCTATGCAGGCTTGTGCGGCCTCTGCTGTTAAGCCTGACAGTATAGAAATGCATCCCAGATCCAGACTTGCTTTGAAACATTTTTAAATGACAACGTTCCCGTCGTGAAGTGGTCTTCATTTGGGAGCATTGTTCAGTGAACAGAGAATGATGTCCCTGGTGACTGAGGGAGAGATAAGGAGAATATCTGAAATCAATGCGGCGAGATCAAGGTATGTGTGTGTGTGTTGTGTTTGTGGGGTGGTGGTATAGTGCCCCAAGAGGGTGGTAGTAATCTCACTTTTCCCCCCACTAAAAAAGGCTGAATACAGCTCTTGTATGATCCATGTTGTGACACACTGATAGTTACAAACATACATTTCAGTCTGTTGTGATCTTTTTTTGTCGTTTTGCGTGATGTCTCACATCTAAGAAGCTGATGTGGCCAGCAAAGGCGGGAATCAAAACTACTGTTTGCTTTCCAACCTTGTGTTTATGTGTCAAAAAGATAGCGTGTGTGTAGTTTCCCCAGCGGGTGAAAACCTGTGATCCTCGAAATTGCAAATGGAGAGAATGAGGGAACGTAAGGAAGACCTTTCGAGACGACATTTCCATTTCAATTAATGTATGCTGGGTAATATCAGAGCAGTGGTTTGACTCTGAAGTCTGTAGTTGTAAATGTTAGGGAATTATGGAAATGCAGTCTCAGCAAGGAATTCACAGCCCTTGGCTGGGAAATTACACCGGCACAAAATAATTAAAAGCCATGTCGAATTTAAATACTCGCCTCAGAACTCCAAAATATGCCTCGGACCATACAAGTCGGGAAAACGCCACCTCCACGAGTTTTGAAATGAATGACTGTGGGGCGTCTAGGACGACTCACAATGATTGGACGTCTGTATGAATTTCAAGAAAAGAATGATGAGACGATGCCTCAGTGGAACTGTGTGTGTATGTGTTTGTATGTCCTTCATTGTAAGAGCATAATGTATACTGTATATACAGTACATTCATTGAATTAGTTGTTATGGAGAACGCTCATATATATTTTATCTGATTTGATAAATTACTGTGCAGCTGTAAGAAACAAAATCACACTCATCCAAAAGTCTTTCTTTTTTATAATTACATTTCTCATGTCGTTTATCTCTTAAAGATCTTGACTGATTCAAGCTCGAGGGATATTGAGCAAGTTATTTTTGAAAGCAAAATTCAGGGGATTGTTTTTTACACTTTGGGGAAGACAAAGGGCATCTATCTTTAAATATGCATGAATGAACAGGAGTACACATGGTTAAGCACCAGCACACTGTGAAGAGGAGGGAGAGAGTCCTCGGAGACTCATAGTCTGATACTGTAAAACCTACTTATCTCTGTATCAGCCCTGACAAAACAAGACCAAGTACGCAAGCAAACCATCACTTGAAGCCATGGATGATCACAGCAACAGGGTGACAAGTGACACATTTGACTATATTTGGATACAGTGGGTTGAGTGGGTTGATCACCAGGAGCCCTTGAATTTCTCACTCCCGAAAACACAATGCCCATGTTTTGAGCATATGTAGGCCCTGATGTCGGGTGTGTAATTGGGGTAGAGAGAGTCAGGTTTGAAGAGAAAGGATGGGTGTCTAAAAAGAGGGGTGTGCAGCGAATGGGGTGAGGTGAGAGCGAAAGGTATGGGGAGAGATAGTGAGTGTAAAGACAGGGTGGCAGGACATTGCGGGGGAGGATGAGCTTGGTAACCGTCCTATTACGAAGCACTGAAGCAGCTCAACGCTATCTCAGCGTTCTCCCCGGCCTGCTGACAAACTCTGATGTATCGAGGCCCACACTCCCCGGGCTTGGATCCAATTACCCCGGCTCCAGACCGGCTTGAGCGGGAATGGAACCCAGGAGTTAGAGGTCTGTCATATGGACCCAGCAGGCTAGCACACCTCCAGTCAGTCCATTTAATACCGCTGTCAGGGTGACAAGCGGATGGCCAATCCCCCAAATTAAGGTGAGGGCGTTGGAGGAGAAGACTTCACTCCAAGATGAAGAAAAGTGAAAACAAAGCAAGAAGGAGGTGGCTCCAGGTTACAGATCTCTCCAGACTGTCGACTTGTACAGCTGGTAGGGTTGGTGAGACTGGTGAGGCTGGGATGTGGATGAGGTGGTTTGGAGACAGGGTCAGGGTCATCTAGAATGTCCCAGAACCCATCCATGTTTGTGTTATTTTGGATTTGTCAACCCAAAAATACAGCATCTGGATGTGAAAACAAGGTTTTTGCCATTTCAGTAAAGACGGCCCACAGTTTGTGGAGTTAGAGCTTGATTTGCGGTGATTACCTTTCTGTTTCCAAGCAGCCAACCTAAATCTTGAGCAAACAGAGTGGAATCTTCCCCGCTTGGCCTGTGCGACGCGGCGTAATGAAGAGGAGAGGCTCCGAGGCACGTCCTTCCCTGAGCACTCACCGCGTAAACATTGGAGCATAACCAGACAGAGCGATTCCTTGCGCCGTCCACCTCCGCCTCTCCGAGCTCCACGCCATCACCATAACCGCAGGGTGGCAGCAGGACCGCCAACGAGCTGGCGGGGGTCGGCGTGAAGGCAGTGGTGGGGGTGCTGGGGGTGAGGCGGGCGTGTCAGCAGGGTCCTGCAAGCCGGAGACCTGGCAGGAGGAGTAATCACAGGGCTATCAGGAGGCCTGAGCTGGCGGGCAAGTCCTCCTAACCAGCACCGATGGAAGGCCAATCAGAAGAGTGGGAAAGTTGGAGAGAAAGAGAGACACAAACATACCAATAAAAAAAAAAAAGGAAATACACCAAACAGTTTTTGTGGTGCTTTTGGGAAGTGCTTTTGTGAGGAATCAAATTTTCCAGAAATGACGTTGAAAAACATGGCTCAGAAATATTGCATGTAAGCAGATGAATCTACAAATCTGCACATATTTAACCATGTATATGACATAAGTGACAGACAACCTACATGTTTCTACATGGCCACACAATGTCTTGAGATCAAGTTATCAAGTAAATATAACCATAACATTCAGGTAAAAAAAAACAATAAAAAAAGAATAAGATGTATCTAGTTTGTCTGTGAAGTTTGTCTAATAAAATAAGACGTGTTTAAATATTTGTGGTTGATCGTTTTTGATCTTTTTTTTCAACAAATGTATCCAATCCACTTTGATAACTTGACTTTTCTGGTCTTCAGAATAGACTACTAAAGGGGTAAACTAGTTCCTAATTCACTTGATGTATGTTTTTTTCTCCAGAAGTTTCAGAGAAGTTTAAAGACAGCATCTTGCTGCTGCATCCAAGGTACTTTTATGTAGATATTTTTTTTGGCTGGAGGCAGAATACTAAAACATAGTGACCTTGAGAGAAACTGAGTTCAGACATATTGAAGAGGGTAAATTGTCAAGCATCGGGGAGTTTTCTATTAGAATAACTTTATATCACGTGCTTTTTGGCAGTACTTCATTCATCCACAACATGAAATATTATATTCTTTGTTTCAGTGGAATCTTCAATGAAATCAAGCAAAACTGCTTAATTTAATCGAATCACTGATGTATTGCCCTCATATGAATGCTCAAATCATTTAAGGCAGCAACCTTCATTAAAAATATGCATAAGAAAAAGTATTGTACTGGGATAGCTCCCCCAGAGACGGGGGTGGGAGCTATAATCAGTATGCACCGGAGCTGGCTCGCTACCGGCTCACCGGCCATGGCCTTGCAGGTGTCCCTGGGGCATACTCACCGGGAAAGCACCATCACACATGGAAATGAGGCTGGTGCACAGATCAGAGTAGGTAAGCTACCCCCCCCCCCCAGCATATACACCACCTGCAGCACATCTGCAGAAAACACTGATCCACTCACTATGACAGGACATCCTCACCCACTCTGCTTGAATATATTTTCATGGGTGTCACTACACACACACTTACCTCCTGTGACTTTCTGTCTACTTCCCACTGGTTGACTTTTCTAGAACATTCTCCTCCTGCAGCAGGGTAGTGATGCTCAGATATCAGTGACCATACTACATGATTATCTTGTAATATCCGGTCCAGGATATTGTTATCCAACATTCATTATCTCATTCAGGCTGGCCCAAGCCCCAGCTCCAACCCCAGGCCCAGCCTCAGCCCATTCCCCATTCCCCAGCTCCACAACCAGCTCCAGCCCCCTTCCCAGCCTCTTCCCTAGCCTAAGCCTCAGCTGTAGTTACATATCCAGCCTCAGGCCTAGCCCCAACCCTGGCCAATGCCACAGCCCCCATCCTTTAGTTGGACCTGTGGATAACTCATCATTACCGGAGCCATAGGCAGAGCACGAAGAACAGACAGGCCCTCAGACAGCTTCAGGGTCTGGGTCAGAACACCTGGCATGTACAGCAGCGCCACAGACACCCCAGGCTGGGAGGGAGAAGCAGGGGGGGGGGGGGGGTTCTCAGTCGATAGGGAGAGAGGGGAGAAGGCTGCATGCATGGGTATGTTTGTACTCCAGGTTGTCTCCTTAGTAATCAGAGTAAAATACAGCTGTTGCCAACACACTGTGAATACATCTTTGAATTACTGACACACTGCTTGCAAACGATAATAACTTAGTATACTACAGGGTGGGCCATTTCTCCTTAGTATACTACAGGGTGGGCCATTTCTCCTTAGTATACTACAGGGTGGGCCATTTCTCCTTAGTATACTACAGGGTGGGCCATTTCTCCTTAGTATACTACAGGGTGGGCCATTTCTCCTTAGTATACTACAGGGTGGGCCATTTCTCCTTAGTATACTACAGGGTGGGCCATTTCTCCTTAGTATACTACAGAATGGGCCAGGGTGATGAGGAGCAGACATCTTGTTCCTACCAGTCGGACCACAATCAATAGTAGTCTTTGAGCAGTGCTAGGGCTGCTTCAGGCTGTCCTGGTCAAGCCCTGGTTGGGACCGCCCTCTGACTCACCCATCCACTCTGTTAAAGCATGACAGATTCATCCTTCCGCCAACCAATCATTAGTCAATCGCTGTGGGTGAAAACACCTACCGGTACTCGCCTTTAATGAGACTTTAACTCACTTCAATGTACCTGCAGCCAGAAAGGAAGGATGTTGTTCACAGACAGTGAGTCAGGGAGGATATTGGATGGCTATGGCCCAAGTCCACACTAGACATGAAGGATCTCTGTTTGTGTACACAACAACTGAGCACGGTGTATGAAAGACACTGGCATCAGACACAACTTTGTGGAAGGATAGTTTCTCTCATTATAACACATAAGTGTGCATGTGTGTGCATGTGTGTGCGTGTGTGTGTGTGTGCGTGTGAGTGTGTGTGTGTGGACACCTTCCTGTCTGCCTCTCTGGCTGGTTCTGTGCATGTGTGTGCACGTGTGTGCGCCATGTAACCACAGATCCTTCGATCCAGATCCTTCCTTTTCCTCCTCCGCAAACCAGGAAGTGACACAGCCGCAGTAAATCTCCATTCTGTCTGTTCAGCCATGACGTTTATCCATGACGCCCTCATCCCACTGGGCACATCCAGGGGTTGAATCCAGGAGACAGGACATCATGAAAAACATAGGCTATGCATGTGGATCTCATAAACATCCAAGAGGTTCCATCAAATCGTGCTCCGCTCCAACGCCTCTTTAATTGATCGCATTACCTGCACAATTTCACATTCCCAACTTCCTGTTTCTCACTTTACCACAGCTAAGTAAAGATTTCCAATGGCACTATCAAGATATGAATAGTTGTCACAATTGGCTACAATGTCCAAATGGTGACGGGTTGAAGATATGAATAACACTGTATGACACATGCATAGAATTTGGGGAAGAATCTGGATGAACATGAGTCTTTACTTTCTGTAATAAAGTTGTAGATACATTTTTGCTGTGCAGAGTCTAGTGCTGGGAGACAGGTCCAGCTCCTGTCTAAGTGGTCAGTGCCCTATCTGCACCCACGCCATAGCCATGCTCAGGCTGGAACAAGGCCCTGTCCTGGGGCTCTGCAGGTGTCCCTCTGTCCGAACCCAGACCCCTCCCAAAACCCCCGCTCATGCACACCTCCAGCAGTAAGCTCTGTGGAGCTGGGAGGACAAGTATAAAACATGACAGTATTGGCAGGTCCCCAGATAGCTGGCCTGGCTTGGCCTTCCCAGGGTGTTAGGATTCATAATGGCTCTGTACACTTCCATCAAATGAGTATTGAGCGCTTGTGACACATAAAAACTGTCTGGCCATGATGAGAAATAACCACTGTCAGTTTCCATCTGTGCTTCTGAAGGTTTAAGCGCCGACCGATGCAAAGATAAAGGCAGTCAGTCGCACCGGAGTACAGAACGGGGTAGAGAGCACACACTACACGAGACGCAAGACTTCAACACTGCTCACAAACACACACGGCCAAGCACACACACACACACACAGACATAAATAACAGATCTTCATGCTGAAACAAAAGTTAAGTTGAAGTCCAACATGAATGTTTTAATCCCTTTCTTTTTCTTCTTTCTCTTCTTAAAGTGGAATTAATGTGATTTGTGGGATGAGCCTGTCACAGTGGGTTTCTCTCAGGGGGTGAGGTAGTGGCAGTGTATTCCAGGTAGCCCTCGTTGTTAGCTGATTGTTAGCCTGAGAATCAGGGCCCGGGGCCCCGCGGTGCCCTGGAAGACACAGTTCTACAGGGGGGCTTATCAGGAACGTGTGGTGCCTTCCAAAGACATCATCAGTACCCGCACCTGACAGGACAAGTCTGTACCGGGGAACAAATTGGACACACACACACACATTTATACATGTACTTATTCACACACACACACACACATAGTCACTCTCGATTGGCGGTGATGACAAACCACAGTTGATGTCAGAAACAAGAATTGCATGTGTCAGCCTGTTAAGAAGTTATGTTTTGCCTAAAGTAATTTTGTTGGCAGGATGGGGAAGTGTGTGTGTTCTCCCTTTGTTTCCTTCAGCCTTCACACTGAGCCCTCTGTCCCTCACCATGTGACTCAGTCATCCTGTAGTGACTCACAGCTCTCCTTCCTAACCACCTATGTTGTTCTCTCTCTCTTTCTGTCTGTCAATAGCTCTCCCTCTCTCTTTGTCTCTCTCCCTCCCTCTCTCTCTCCGTCATTTCAGGTGCACTGGGCGAAACGGTGTCTCCGCCTCTCCTGATTGGAGCCCTCCCAAGGGGAGCCGAGAGGGGGAAGGTTTAGGGCCCTACACAATTAAAGCCGGCCCTGTTTTAATGAGGAGCCTGTTTATTAAGTCCACACAGGGACCCGGTGCAAGTGCTTAGCATTTGCTCTCTAATTAGGAAAGCTAAACAGTCCCTCTCACTGAAGATCAACCATTAGGCAGAGGATTGGGTGCCACTGGGTTTGTGTGCTGGGTGCAGATAGCTGTGCAAATGACAGCGGCGGGCGAGAGAGAGGAGGAGAGAGCAGGGCTGTGGTCAGAAAGAAGGACGGAAAGAAATGAGAAAGGGAAAGGTCAGTGGGAGGAAGAGTGATAAAACTATGTCTTTCATTGATCAGGCTGACAATGTGATAAACCACTCAAGTGTCTCTAATAATATTGACAAATGGGGTGTAAGCAGGCTTTGGTGCGGGGAAATAATAATAAATTATTTTAAATTAAAATAATATAAAAATAATAGTAACATTAGCAGCACTCACTGTACCAAGCTGCCACCTAGTGGCGAGTTAGAATACAGCAGGGACAAACACTTCTCTACAACACATGCAAACAAATGATCATAAAAAAAAATGCCTCAGACCAGGACACACTTGTCATTCTGAAACAACAATCACAATCCACACCATTATCCTGGGAGTGGAAATGAATCCGCCATGGGGAGAAAAGGGACATCACCTGTGCAAACACCTTCCTGAGACCCTGCTATTGTTCCGATGTCTGGATAACAAGATACAGGAAATGACTCGGCTATAGCAACCATCGTACCAGCAAGAGACCAGGCACATCCCTGCTTTGTCCTGAGGTCTCAACATGAACTAATCCTAATCATAATCATTCAGATGTAATGCTCATCTGCACTATGTTCTTTTTCCCCATTAAGCCCAGTTGTGCTTGTGCTCAGTAACGCTAGGAAAACACAGCTCTTACAAGATAAAGGCCTGTGATAAATAACAGATGAATAAATGCATCATAACCGATGACCATCCCCGGTGTGGGGGTCACAGGGACAGTCCTCAGAAAGAAGATCCATAATGTGTGTCTGCCGTACCTGTCCTCGTCCTCCTGATCAAAGTGTGCATTGCTGCCTACTAACCCTACTACTTCCCCTTCCAACGTTACCCGGGGGAACGTGCAATGGCAAGCCTCTAGTCTAGGACGTTAACATTTTAATCCTATTCTCAGAACCTCCTTTGGAGGACATGTGGTCAATCATGGCAGATTAAGGCACGCCCTTACCAGCCCGACCACTACTCTGTTCCACATTTACATTTAGTCATTTAGCAAACGCTCTTATCCAGAGTGACTTACAGTAAGTACAGGGACATTCCCCCCGATGCAAGCAGGGTGAAGTGCCTTGCCCAAAGACACAATGTAATTTTGCATGGCCAAGAATCAAACCTGGCAACCTTCTGATTAATAGCCCGACTCCCTAACCGCTCAGCCATCTGACCCTACTTTCTCTAGCTCCAAACCTTAAATATTAGGTAAATATAATATTTTCTGCAATGTGAACTCATAACCACCAGATAACCTGGCCTTTATGGCTTGGACTGAGATGCAGACTTTGACTTCACACTGGTGACATAGCAGAGTTCTGGTAGCAGCCTCAGACAGACAGAGCTACCAGCTACAGAGTTCTGGTAGTAGCCTCAGACAGACAGAGCTACCAGCTACAGAGTTCTGGTAGTAGCCTCAGACAGACTGAGCCACCAGCTACAGACTGAGGGTGGTTACCACCGATCCTATCCCTTTCTCAAATGGGACTAAAACAGTCGAGTCCTTAAGATCGTAATTTCTCCTGAAACTGAGCATTGGTGACTTGTCCTTGTTAAGGACAGTTTATTTGAACGTTTGCAGTCATTGGGTCAAGCATGTGGTGATCCATCCAGACGTTCCCGCTGTCCCGCAGAGCTCCCACGCTGCCCTGGAGCCTGGAGCATGACCCCCATCCACAGGCACGCCCTGGAGGCAGCATCTTGTCCTCCTTCCCATGCAGGCAGGGCAGACAGTGGGACAGGCAGCCCCCACCCCCCACTCCCCACCCAGGTGAACCTGTCTGGTCACCATGCGTCACGATGTGGCTACAAATTAAAGGGTGATCGGGCTTTTTTCTGTGGCTGGGCCAAAGCTTTGGAATGCTCTCCCTTATCATGTGAGGTCTGCTCCTTCGCTGGATATTTTTATATCTACTCTAAAAACACATTTTTATTCTTTAGCATTTGGAAACTTTTAATTGTTGGTTTATAGCATAGTTCTGCTATGCATTATGTACAGCACTTTAGATCAATTTGTATTGTGTTAAATGTGCTTTATAAATAAAGGTTGTTGTTGGTCTGATGTAAGTGTGTGTGTGTGTGTGTGTGTGTGTGTGTGTGTGTGTGTGTGTGTGTGTGTGTGTGTGTGTGTGTGTGTGTGTGTGTGTGTGTGTGTGTGTGTGTGTGTGTGTGAGGGCACTGGAGGCTGATTCTTACAGTCAGGATGTTCCTTTTCTTTGTTCATCTCTGCCAGGGGTTTACGTAGGTGTTGGCCATCAGAGCTATTACGCACTGACTGGCGTTGAACCGTCTATCTCAGTATAGGTGTGTTTGTGTGAACAGCTTTGAGGCCAAAGGAGCAAATCTATCAAGACTGAAGCATTGGCCAAATGGTCAGGCTGTCAGCTTGCATTCACACACACACACAAAGCGTCTTCTGTGTGTGCAGAAATCCTAGGGCCCTTCTAAGCCCCTATGTAATCAGTGTAGGTTCAAGGTTTGTATGTTCCCAACACATTATGTCATTTTTCACACTAGAGATATGGGACCAAATCCCTCTTTCATAACAGCGTTCTGTATTGTGCCCATAATGATGACTTAATGCAGGTTATCACATTCACAAAGGTTTATTTAAAAAAAAGCCAGAAGCAAAAAGCTGTCTACAAACTCTTAATTGGACTTAATTGGACTGCAACCCGCACAGATTAGCAAGGACAGCAGAGAAAGTTAACATCAACTTTGCTAACGATTCACAATGCATTGCAGAGAAATATGCAGACAAAAGTTCTGAATGGTAGTTAGGCTATATACATATATATCTTTGATATGAAACAACTTCATTTTTTATTTTAAAGTGCTTGGGGGGAGGTACATTTCCTTTTCACACATTGCTTTAGTTGGGGTTCATTTTAGATACCGACACAAAATAAACAAAAAGGTTTAACTTCACAAGAGTGAAGACGATTAGATATGTTTGTATGAGGAGCCTCTCTAGTTCGGTCATATAGGTCATTACCACTTAACATGTACCTGTCAAAGGGCTCGTGGTACAGAACAGATTATAATGAACTCTCCAAAACAAATGAGAGATTGTACACGCATTTTGAAGAAAGGATCCATAACCAATCGGGGAAGTACTGTAATGGGATGGAAACAGCAGGACTAGCCCCCTACAGGTGCATAACATCCTTTCTCTGCCTTCCCCTAATTTCTCATTTCCAAGCTCTTGGATATGAGAGGATGGGGTTTGTATTACCAGTAAGTCTATGGATCACTCCATACCGTTGTCACACAAAGCCTCTTACACGCATCAGACTAACGTCAATGTGCTCCAAGTAGACTTGCGAATAGCAGGAACTGAGCCTGGTGAAGAGCCTGTTCATGTTCAACACCCTCTGGATGTTACGGATTTCCTTAACCTATACACCATCGATTAAGAGGATCACAAGGGTTATTTAGGTGTACTTAAATCCACACAATATTACAAAACGCCCAAACATAGATTATAAGATTATAAAGATACAGTTCAATAGTGGAATCTGAATAGAATCATAGTCTAAAGTCCATATCCTAGCTTCTACGAGGACATCCAGCTCACTTACGACGGATGTAGCAGTTTTAGCCTCAAGACAAGAACACTGGCACTCAACTTCAGCCCTGCCACTGGCTCATACGATAACACACGTCACCAAGGACATCTCTCATTGTGAATGGGATGCCTCTAACCTTAAAAAGGTTGAAAAGATACAACCTGGAGGCCCCGCTACAGATACAACATTCACCTGGTCAGAGATGAGGCCAGTGGGAGAAACAGACACATTTATCACTGATCTACAAGTCATCTTCCGTTTCAACCGCCCGGCCAACTCAGTGATCCTTACGGAGGGAGATTAGCCGAGATCTGTGGGACTCAAGCTGGTTGTCTCCGGGTGATGCAGAGAGCTGTGGGCTCACATGAACGGACACAAACCAGACCATGTGCACTCGTTTCAGAGCAGACTAACATTGGACCATCATCCTCCAACGACCACCCATACATGTTGTCTTTCAAAGCCATTTCACAGCTGTGCCAGTATACTGGGTCAACTTGGCTCCAATGTCAAGGTCCAACTGGAACCCCCCACGCCCTTCTTTGTTCATTTCAGAAACACTTTGTGGTTTGTCTCTTCACGCTTACGAAAACCTTCCAAGATGTACTTGACTTTCACTTTCTTTTCAAATGCAACGGACGACACACGAGGTCCTGCCACCCTTGCACTAAAGACACGTTTCATGTCTCGCAAACGTCTATCCTTCATTTGGTGTGGCACACATTCTCATGTTTTGATTGGGTGGTCTACATCCATATATGTCATATTTACATCAACATTGAAATATCTAACAGCAAAACCTGTTCACTAGTTTCCAGACCATTTGTATTTACACAGGCCATCTATTTACAGGGATGGGACAAACGTGGAGCCACATCGAGACGACAGAGAATCAGACAAACCCATATTCAGAGACACATCACTACTCACAACGCTAGAGCCTTTGCACCAAACTGTTCTCTAACTGGTAGCACTGGGAGCTCTGGAGTGAACCATGGAGGTGATGGAGAGACACTATGGTAGTGAACCAGGGAGGTGATGGAGAGACACCATGGTAGTGGTCCAGGGAGGTGATGGAGAGACACCATGGTAGTGAACCAGGGAGGTGATGGAGATACACCATGGTAGTGAACCAGGGAGGTGATGGAGACACTATGGTAGTGAACCAGAGAGGTGATGGAGAGACACCATGGTAGTGAACCAGGGAGGTGATGGAGAGACACCATGGTAGTGAACCAGAGAGGTGATGGAGAGACACCATGGTAGTGAACCAGGGAGGTGATGGAGAGACACCATGGTAGTGGTCCAGGGGGGTGATGGAGAGACACCATGGTAGTGAACCAGGGAGGTGATGGAGATACACCATGCAGACTTGCTTGAGTGATGCTCTTGGAACATCCACAGTTATCTTTCTTCTGGGTTGTTCCCATGAAGTGAGAATTATTTGTAATAATTTTGGTTTTACACAAAAAACGATCTCTGGTCTGCCTGGTTCAACCTGCCTCTGGCTATTAAATCAGGCTGTTCCACAAGACTGAGGACAGCTGTCCCCTATGTCAAAATGCCATTGACTATTGTTAGGGTTCAAGTCTGCGGAATGGTCTTGATGAGCATCCAGGAAATCCAGAGTCAAATGAAAGTAAGTGTATTTACATATAGACACGTGTGTCCTCCTAGGTGTGGATGGAAGGTGTCAGGGGAAGTGACATCCTCCACACACAAAGGAAGTCTGATATCAACCACTGAACAACAACTGTAGAGACTGTCCTTCGAAGTGCTCCCTTGGGACACAAAGCTTTGAGACATAGCTGAAGAGCCGTACATACAAACGCACTCATCTCATTATTATTATTATAGATCTCATTATTCACACGTAAGCATGTACACACACAGAGACTTTATTGGGAGAGCCGTGCTCTACCAGGTGGGCATCATGTCGGGGAACCAGACCCTGCCCAGGTGCTTGGACACCTCCCAGTGGATGTCGTCCAGGCCGTAGTGATGATCCGGCACCAGGACCTCCTCCATGATGGACAGCTGGGCCAGTCTGCGGCCGCACATCTTCACAAACTCCACGAAGGCGCTGCAGGACACCTCGCACTCGCCCAGCCCGATGGCCGACAGCTGGGTGCAGCGCTTGGCGATGCGGATCAGCTCCTCGTCCAGGGGCCGCAGCCCGTTGGCGCAGACCACCAGCTCCACCAGGCGGGGGCAGTGCAGGCCCACCCGGCCCAGGACGTCCTTGCTGACGGAGCGGCCGAAGTACAGGTGGGTGACGGGGGTCTCGTCGCGGAAGAAGGGCCCGAACTCGTCCTCGTACAGGAAGAAGTACATGACCAGGTTGACCTTGGGCGAGTGGCGCACCAGGGCGTCCCAGCTGCTCTTCTTGAGGGCGTGGAAGTGCTGGCCCGGGGTCTCGCTCACCACGTCGATGCGCAGGTGGTCCAGGTGCACGTGCTTCTCGGAGGACAGCGAGAGCAGCAGCTCGTCGCTCAGCAGGTGGTAGTTGAGCGCCAGCTCCCTCAGGCCGTGGCACTGGTCGGCCACGCACAGTATGCCTGGGGAGGAGCAGGGGAGGAGGGGGGAGATGAGCAGAGCGACACGTGTTGATGAGGAAACGGGGGGAGCTTTCAAAACACACATTCATTCTCTCCCTCTCCCTCTCCCTCTCCCTCTCCCTCTCCCTCTCCCTCTCCCTCTCCCTCTCCATACCTGCAGGGGAGACGTGGGGGCAGCTGCTCATCTTCAGCAGCTTGAGCGTGTCGCTGTTGTTGGCCACCAGGACCTTGAGGGAGGGGTCATCCACGGGCGTGTCGTCGATCTTCAACGAGGACAGAGACTTGGAGTTGACGAACACCACCGTCAGGGCCGAGATGAAGTGAGACTGGGATGGAGGAGACGACACAAACAAGTTCAGACACGGCGCCAAAACGGAGACCAACGGAGGACCTAAAGGCAGAACTGAGAGGAGGGAGTGCCCCGAGACTGGGCTGCTGGGCTGGGCTGGGTACCTTGGGCAGCTCCATGAAGCTGGGTCTGGCTGTGGAGATCAGCCCCAGTGTCTTCAGGGAACAGTTGACCAGCTGAGACAGGATGTCACAGGCTGCCTCTGCCGATTCTGTGCTGCTGTCCACCTGGAACACACAACACTCACACTTAGTTCCTCTCCTGACCCCCACCCCAACCCCCTCCACACTCTTTCCGCTACCTCATCCACCCGCCTTCCGACCAGCCTCCATCCCTCTTCTCTGCTCCTCCCCTCCCCTCTCCGTCCCCCGTCGCCCTATCCTCCTCCTCACCTTGAAGCTGACGTACTGCAGGTGGTTGGAATGCTTCTTGATGATCTGCTTGATGAGGTCAGGATGCGTGGCCCTCAGGTAGGAACTCGCCGGCTGGTTCAGCTCAAACTCAAAGCACCTCCACAGCTCCGGCATGTGGAAGGCCATGTTCCAGCTGCGGCACACCTGGAGGGCGGAGGGATACGATCGGGTCAAAAGTCTGTGTAGTAGGCGTATATTATTGTGATGAGGGGAAACTCTAGGAGGGGAATCGATTACACCACAATGGCATTTGTACACATTTTTTTTCACCTTGCCCTACTAACAAGCTCTTTATCTGTTTTGTAAGAAAGAACTCTTGAAAACCAAACACCCAAAAAGCACTTGGCTTATGTCCCGCTCCACACGTGACAGTACATGGTGCAGGCCTACCTGGGAGGCATAAGCACGGTCCAGCAGGGGCAGGTACTGGAAGATGTGGAGCAGGATCTCCTGGGGTAAACGGCCCCAGTCCAGGCCCTCCTCTTCCCAGTCGCTCTCATCAGAACTCTCCTTGCGTTTCCGTTTGCAGAACTCTGGAGTCCCACAGCTGGTGCCCCCTTCATCCTGCTGCTCGGTTCCTCTTAGACTTCTCTTCATTCTGCCAAGATACCTAGATGACAGCCACACCTAGTCAATAGTCCGACAGGATGACAGGATGAAATTACATCCTGTCATTTCATAAGTCAGATATCCAAAGCTTGTTCATGATTTACATTTCATTGATTACAAGTCAATGGAAATAGAGTACAAAACCACCAAATTATTTAGCCTGGCTGCCATCGGTATCAATTATCAGCAAACTCAATAGCTAGTGATAAGTCAGGTAAATATGTACGCTACATTTGCTGCCAGACTGATAGAAATGTTTTGAACGCGCCCACACACAGCCACAGCCCAGGCAAGTGACAGGATGGATTTAGCTAACTGACTCATTACTGTAGCTCTGTTTACATGTTTTTTTTTTTTATTTTAAAATTTAGGAGAATGAGTCCAATTAAAACTTGACTGTGGGGTTATATATATTGACTGTGGGGTTATATATATATATGATAGATAATATTCTAGATGGCAAGACTGGTGCTGGGCTGGCTATTCATATTTAAGATGCTTACTAGCTCTAGCTTGGCTAGCATTAGCTAAGCTACTGTACTATGCTTGCTAGCCTAGCTACCATCTGGCTGCAACGACCTCGTTGCAACCTCGTAACTTGGATTGCTTTTGAAGAAAATTATAATTAATCAAGCACATAAAAACAATATTAACACTAGTCTTAAAGCGACTTAAACAATATGTTACATTCAACCAGTCCAAGCCCGTATGATTCCTACCTGGATCGCGTTTGGCTCAGTGTTCAGTCGTAATGTTCTAGTCGAAAAAATATATTACCTAATCAACCAGGGCCAACACTAGAAAATATGTTTAGGTCTGGCAAACCTATCAAGCACATTGGGCTCCGGAACTATTATTGACTGTCGAATTGTAGACAAAGTCAAATTGAAGATTGTAGTCGAGATCTGCTGATTTATTTCCCCGCCAGTCGTTTGACCTACTTTCCCTATGCAACTAGCCTTGTACTGGTCTGCTGACTGCTGAGCTCTCACGCTCGCTGAAAATGGCGTTTGTTATGTTGTGGCTTGATAGCGGGATGGTGCATTCTGGGGAACAAACATTACCTACCTGCACTTTCAATAAATTTGCTGCAGGGGGAGTTGTGTACCACGACAACACTCTCCTTCAGCTAGTCTTGTAGTCTTTTTTTCAGTAATAATGGTCTTTTCATAACCCTTAGAGTCATGCATGCACAGGCTTATATTGAGGGTCCACATGGCCACTTATAGAGCAGTTGTAGGCCTAAGCTATTTAGACACAGATTTTATTAAAAAGAGGTTGATAAGGGTTTACAGTTGTCACTAAAAACGAGATGAGCAAACCCATGACCTGCGTCTACAGCTTTAAGTTCAGGAATTCAGAAGTGATGGTGTGATAGTGCAACGTGTTATCTTCGGACATTTCAATCTGGAAAATGATATCCCTGGAACACAGGCAAAACTAAACGGAAACAATAAGTAGTGTACACCGACTCCAAGGTAGATTAGCGTTAGGCCTGTGTTAGTCCATCCATGTGTATTATTTTGTGTCTGTAGTTTAACAAGTGCCTCTTGTATTTTCCACCAGTGTTTTTCCAGTCACTCCCACAACTACAGTGTAGTTATCAGTGTAGTTACTACACACTGATAACAGCCAGAGGGAACAGCTAACCTTCCTGGTTTAAGAAACACTAGCAGGTGTCTGTATGCACTCTCCACCCCTCTATAAACCCTCCCTCCAACCCTAAACAAGGAGCTCCTTCTCCACAAACTCAAAAGCAGGACTACAGTGTGTATGAGAGAGATGCTTGTGGAAGAGAGACACAGACAAAGTTAGAGACAAAAGAAAGACTGTGTGGCAGTGAGCGTCTCTCTTCTCAAGCTCATCTTGTATTTCAGCATATTCAGCCAGTCCATTCAGCTCTGGGTTTTCCTACTGGTAAGACTACCAGGAACATTACTTTGTGCTTCAACTACTACAACTAGTACTTCGAAAAACACATTCAATTATACGGGGTCTGTGTGTTTGCTTTGTTGTTTATTGTTAGTTATCTCTCTGTGTAGTTATGGGTAAATTTGAAAGATAATGTATAAAGGAGAGGTTTACAAAAGAGAGAAATACAAATTATGGAGTGGAGAGTGTACAGGATGTTGACATGTTAAATACTGTCTTTGTACCTGTTTCCTCATTTCCAATGTTTACAGTATAACCTGCTCCTAAAATCAACTCAAGGCTTTCCATCTCTAATGGGAACAGAGAACTGTGTATACTGATCTGTGCCAATAACAAATTAGATTCCATTGGATCATCCCCCTCCGAAATATTCTGCAATGACTTCCTCTGTCAAAAGGTCCATAAAAACAGGTAAAATTAAGATCTACAATTGTTGTACCGTTTTACATTTACAGTAAGTCAAACACACAGACATGCTCAATATAACATATTGTGTGTTTGTGTGCAACAGAACCTAAGAAAGCAGGTCCTTCCCAGGCCATTGTCGACAACCACAAAAGAAGAACCAATCTGCTACAAGACAACAGCTGGATTAGACGTGAATCAGATGAGGATCATTGTGTGTAGTAAGTGTGAAAGACATGCATACACGAGTTACATACAGTGTATGTAAAGAGTGTCTGACACACTCTCATGCACACTATTCTTTTATCTTTACACAGTCCAAGCACAAACAAAGAAATTCCCAGCTACATCAAATCACCAAACAGAAGTAACAGGTAAAAGCTTCTTGAAATGCAATGTGAAATTGTATGCTCAGTTTCATAATGGTACATTTCCATGGAGTTTCTTTAGAAACTAAGAATGTCTGTCTGGTGTGTAGCCATGTTACAGAGAGGAACCAGTCCTGCCCTTCTAGTCCCGGCTCCTCTGTTAATGACCTTGCCAAGAGGTAAACATACGCTCCTTAGAAATAAGATTTCTTTGTGTAACTTTTTAAATGTTAACCACATGTTGTGAATTGTCCTTGTGCCTTGGTTTGAGCAGGTTTGGTGGAGGCCAAGAAGTGATTTCCAAAGAGAGGTCAGATATTTCTTGAACTTGAATATCCAGAGTCATACAACAGTCTGTCTGCATCACTTCTGCTCAGTTTACACCTTGGCTTGGGAGACAGTAGACACAGGTGATTTCTAAGTTTGCCTCTATCTTACTTTGACCTCAGCCCAACACTTACCACCAAGAACAAGACTGTGTCCTTTGGGAAAATGTAAGTTCAATTTTTTCAAATGTAAATAAACATGATAGTCACTCGTAGGAAATGTTCTAGAACATTTTGCTCAAGCAGACTAGCCCACAAACATTATCTGTTATTTCTCACCTCATTAAGCATCACATCAGAGTTGGGGAAAGAAGACAAGAGCAACTGGCAAAACACGTTTCTGCCTACCACCAAGTACGTCAAGAAATCCATTTAATTATTTTGTTTTGGTAGAATGAATGACTGAAAATCATGACACCACACCACATGCAAGTAACGCTCAGTCATGTTTTTTTACAGTACATACCATCTAGTTTTGTCATCTACAACAGAATCTTTCCTATGCTCACCTGTGTGCTTTGTTGTTTCAGAGTGTCAGCAGAACCGAGTTCCAACATATCCAGCTTTAGCGCCAGGGTTTTCCACTCTTCCAGGCTGCCCCACAACAACCCTACAACTGTTATCCACCACAAAGCGTACAGTATCTAAACTTAAATATGGACCTAAACCTTGTTAACGATATCCTACTATAAATGGTCCACATCATTGTTGAAAGGATCCCATACACTGGGATGAACATAACACGGCACAACCTTATCTCAAAATAATTTACTTTCAGCTCTCCTATCACTCTCACTGGAAAAGAAGTTGTGGACACTTACGGGTTAGTATGATAAGGAACTATGATAGTTTACCTCTCTGTGCCTTAATATTCTAACACATCCTTATTTGTCTCCCTCCAAAAGTTCTCTTGTACACCCAACAAGCAATGGAACAACAGAATCAACCATACAAACAAAGACAAATAATCCTTCAAATCTGGAGTAAGTACTATGCTGAGCTGAAATACCCTGATAACCTTTTCCTCAAATATTGTATCTGAAACTCATTCTCTTTCTTGGGAACAGAATATTTTAAATCCACTACAAGCAGTACCTATAAATCACCTATAAACTCCAAACCGGTTTTTATTGATCTTGTTGTTTTGTTGAGAGTATTAATTTACTCAAACCAGAGAGCTAATCCGGGGGAAGGAATACTGTTTTGAGAGAAAAGGTTCACTCATGCAGAACTTGTACGCATTATCAGCTTCAAGACTGTCTGGAACAATTGATTCCTGGGAGAGTGTAAATAGGTGGTTAGAAGAAAAAAACATGAAGGATCTACAGTAGAAGTGAACTCAAGGTTACTTCTCCACCCTTTGATACATTACCTTCCTGTCTTATTTCTCAGTGAAGTGGCAGAGTCCTCAGCACCTGTGTCCCTGACACCTCCTCAGGCTAACATCCCTCCACCTATCACGTCAGTACCTCGCTGGGTGGGAGCGGACCGGTGGCTAAAACATGTTCATAAAACACTGGGCCCAATAGCATCATAGGTCGAAATGATAATGGTTGCATCTGTATTTTATGTAAACAATGGCATATAGTTTGTCAGTCTCAATCAGGCATTATCATTTTGAATAACTTCTCTGGACTGAAAGAAATAACTTGGACCAGATGACCCAGTGAGTGTGCTCCTACTGTGTGTGACTGTGTTCACTGTTCACTCTCTCCCCCCCCCTTCCTCTCAGGTGCGTGGCAGAAAAGGGGCTGTGCTCGTACTGCTGTGAACCTTTTCCGGAGGCCGGAGCCAGGATCATCCTGGAGGACCTGCAGATCTGCAGCCACACCACCTGCTTCAAGGTTTAGACACACCCACTAATTTAGCTCCTGTAGCAATCCTGCATACTTGGGATGCTGCAGTGACTGGTTTGAGATAGACAGAGCTTGAGATGTGTATCATGCTGTGTTCACTGATAAGCTGAGTTCTTCATTTGATTGGTATCATGATTTCCTACCCCCTCTCCCCTCTCCCTAGTGTGAGGTGTGCTACTGCCCTCTAGGGGATCTGGAGGAGGGGTGTAGCATGTGGGTCCTCAGAGAGAAAGTGCTCTGTGAGAGCTGCTTCAACACAACCAGAGGTAAGGACTTGGTTCCATGTGTGTGTGTGTGTGTGTGTGTGTATGTGTGTGTGTGTGTGTGTGTGTGTGTGTGTGTGTGTGTGTTTGGGGGTAAAGCAATATTCTCAACAGTTTTGTTTTTTTACAGACAAGTGGCTTCTCTAGGAGACAAGTGTCAAGCAACACTCAACTCCCTAACACAACCCAACTCTTCGTTCTATAAGTGACAATATTTTAGAACAATAGCATAGTGTAACCTTTATCATAAATGTGCTTTTATTTGTATATTTTGCTCTAAGCCATTGTCGAAACCACTCAATAATTTATCATTAAGTAGACTGAATAACTTAAGTAATGCTATTGTTCCTTTACCAAACATCTTTATGATTGAAGGATTTTACTGTTTTATGAAAATGGCAAAGCAATTAGTAGAAGTAATGTAAGCATACAGGTTGTCAAGTTTATTAAAATTAACATCTTTACACTTTGTACATTCCACCAACATTGGCATTGATTTACAAAGCAACAGTTATAAATATAGTATATACATTACCAGTATCTGCATATTTATAAAATACACTGGTGGGGATGGATGAAAGACTGTCATTGAAGGTTGCACTTATCCACTATCCTACATTGAATGTTAAAGCAGAAGATAGGTGTGTGTGGTTTCTCTTTGACTTAATCCAGGTATGACAGTTGAAAGTGCACACTTTAGGATTAAGAGTTTGACTGTAAAGTCAGAAAGGAAAAGAGTAACTTAATGTTCTTGTATATAAGTAAAACGTTACATATTGTTCAGATAGAAAGGTGTTGAGTCAAAACGTTTTTCTGTCATGTAGAACAAGGCGACTTATCACCTATAGAAATACAATGAGCAACATTCCCATTTGTAACATTAGTGAACGTTTCACTGTTGTTAAACACACCTGTAGTTTGTGCAGACGTTACTGTGTAGGGTTAGTGGTATTGGGGACAGCACAGGCAGTAGAGACAAGGAAAGCCTGAAGTTGACATATCACCTTGATAGAGAAAAACAGCCAGATAAATTGGCCAGTCCCAGTCTGAAGATGACCCACCATACAGAGAAGCTTCCAGATCCTTGTTTGTATCCCATTATGTCAGAGACAGATAAGCAAGGCATGTATAACTATCTAATATCTAGGAAGAGGATGAAGAGCTGGGGGGGGGGGGGGGGGGGGGGGGGGGGGGGGGGGTCACGTGCACATAGAGGACATCACACAAAGTGATAGAGTTTATGTGCTTGATGTGTTCAATCAGAACATCTGGCCTACATTTCCCTTGACCAATCACTGTACATGGAATCAATTTATGTAGAGTTAGCCACACCCAGAATTGTGCCACTTGTTTTGCTCCAAATGATATTGATCAATGGTCAATATTAATGTCAAGTATCACAGAGCGATGACATGATAATCAATACTTCACACATGACATACTCTCTCAATGCTAAAAAAAAATCAGTTTCATTCCCCATCACCAGTTTGAAACAGTTTCTGTGACAGATCTGATCAGGCGACTTTCTTTTTTTATAAAAGAACTCAAATTCAATAGACACACAGAAGACTCATGTTTGCTTGCATTCACAGACAAGAGAAACAAGCTATGGTACAGGGCAAGAGCAGGCCACGAGTCATTTCACTGGACTGTGCTTATCCTTCCTCTATTGCCAAAGGTGACATCTAACACATTTTTTATCACAAAAAGGATTTGATAACCTTCAGAAGCAGGACAGACACATGAACCTACACGCCACGGTTTTCCGTTTCCCTTTGAAGTTTTACTCTTTTACTTTTAGTATCAACCAGCTCTTACATCAGGAAAACCAATGACATTTCAACAGTTATAGTTGAACTACTGGAAGCATCCCTGTTAACAGGAGTTAACCATCACGTTTGACTTCAACCTGGTATCACATTGTTTTGTGACCATTAGCAGATATAGATTTGGTTAGTTGAACATTCCAGCAATTCACATCTAAGGTGCTGCTGACAGTAAGAACTCTCCTGACGGTATTGGGTGCTAAGACAAATCTCCACTCGGTTACTGAGACAGTTTGTTGTGTCAACATTATCCAAGTGAACCATGATGGTGGCCTGTAACCTGTCGGCCAAAAGGTTCTCGCATAGTGAGGAAACAACATGTGGTACTGAAGTACAGAGGCGTAGAAACCCATCCAAGACTGGAGCCAGGAAGGCTTTCCTCAGATGTGCTCGATGTCATCCCAGGCTCAGAGGCCTCGGTCCAGATGGAGCTGCTGTGGTGAGCCAGGAGATGTTCTGGTAGTCAGAACCATCCCCGTGGACCAGCTTAAGACCTAGGGTTCAGAACCAGTACCTGGACTATACTTTTACAATGGTGGTTCAGAGCTGGACTAGTCTTGTAAAGGACTAGACCAGGCCTAGTTTGAGATTTCATTATGAGTTTGTGTTACTGTTTGGAGGGAAATTAGGGGTTAGTTTGGTGTATTTGGGTTTTTTGATTCCTAATTCAGTCTGTCTGTCAGGCAATTCTCAGTGTATAATGGATGGACATCAGTAAATATCTTCATAGATTATCTCTCTCACTCACTCACGCTCGCACGCACGCTCACACACACATTGAGTAGTGGAAAGGGAGCAGCTCTGAGTTTCCATGTTGGCATCACAATGGGCTCCAGTGATCCGAGCCACAAGTATGCTATAGCATTCCTGACCCCGTCTCCTTCCAGAACGTGCTGTGACCCACAAACACAACATGGCTCCTTCAACCACAGTTCTCCCCTGAGCTGGGCCTGAGTAGGCAGGGTCTCATGTATGATTGCTACTATTGGTCAGTTGTCTTTTAGTGGGCGAGTCTCTGACCCTTTGGGCGGCACACTGCGTGTGGACGGGCACCCCCCCTGGCAGGCATACGCAGTCGGGCTCGTTGAACGTGTTGTGGCACAGGTGGCATCCTTTCTTATCAGACACTAAGACGGGGCTCCGCCTCTGCTTCAGCTGACGAGGAAAGCCACAGTTAGAAACACAACCTTCATAAGGCTACATGTCAGTGTTTAGAACCGGCGCAACAGCAGCTCATATTGGCCTCGTCTTAGGAAGCGCGAGAGTGGCTGTGTTTGCGTTCCTTCAGGCGGGGTTAGAGGGCTTACCCGGTCGTGCTGTAGCTGGAGGTTCTCCGAGCGCGCCAGCCCCAGTGCGACCTGGGACGTCCGGCAGGCGTGCATGCTGGCCCTGACGGCCCGACCCAGGAAGGGCTTCAGCAGCTGGAGCGACCAGCCTTCGGGGAGCATGCTCAGTACGCGCACGGCGTCAAACACCTCGCCGTAGCGGTTTAGCAGGTCCACGGCTGCCATCTCCAGCTGGCCAGCGCCTGGCACGGCTGGCGGCAGGTCTTGGTTCAGGTACACCCCGAGGAGCAGGTGGAACAGGCGCTGCCGGTAAGCAGGGTCTCGAGAGGAGGAGGCCCACACGCAGTAGGCCTCGGCGGAGGGGAAGTCTTTCAGCTGGTGCACCAGGATGTGTAACGCCTTGTCGTGCTCCTCCAGCTTCCCATGGAGCGTGGCACGTTCAAGAAGCAGCTGCTCAGAGTCCTGGATCTTACCTGGTTTAAAGTGGTCAAATCAAATATTATAACCGCTAACAGTACAGAACCAATAAATACTTTATTTGGATAAACAGAAATGAATAGCTAGGACAATTTTATGATGGCAACTGGCAGCTAAAACAACAGTTTGTTATTTTATATTATAAAGTTAAAATGACAGTGGACAGCTGCTGCCGTTATAAACGCTTGTGATCTCACCCAGCAGCAGCTGGACCCGGTAAAGGCTGGACTCCCGGAGCAGCAGCTGCAGCTTGTCCCTGGCTGGGCCCACCTGCTCCTGGGGGGCCGGGGGGGCCTGGGACAGCAGAGCCAGGACCCTCTCCACATACAGAACCGCTAGGTGGGTGTGGAACTTCTCCTTCTGTAAGGGGGGGGGAGACAACCAGAAGCTAACCAGAACCAACCATGAAGGCTTTTCACAAATGTGGATGTTTCAAGCTCCGGGTGGTCGTTTCATGTCGGTTGTTGGCACTCGCTTGTTGGTTTTTCACCTGGATGCGCCGCTCCAGCACCAGCTGCTCCAGGTAGAGCAGCAGAGCCCGGCTGTGCTTCTGGAGACACGCGATGACATCATCCGGGTCGGGCTGACCCGGCTGCTCCTTGCCGACCGGCCGCTTGGTGAAGATCTGGACTCCTATCTGTCGGCAGATGAGAAACAACCGGGGAACGTGAACACCATTTCCCCCAATCTGGTTTGTCCATGCGCGTGTTCTTTTTGGGAGACCCGGCTCAGCAGGGTGTTGGGCGCCTACCGTCTGGTCTCTCTGGAGAGCCCAGTCGGCGTACTTCCAGACCAGGTCCAGACTGGGGCAGAAGGTGAGGAAGTCCACGATGTACTCATACAGGTCTGACCGGGTGGAGTCCTGGAGGTCCCCGTTCACCACCCGCACCCACATCTGACAGACGGGTGAGAGAAAGGCCTTATCTGTACAGCGCCTCAGGATGTCATGTGACCATGAGCGACACCACAGTGGGACAAGGGCGGCATGTTTGTGGTCTACCTGTACGGCTGCTGAATCCTGGCCGTTATAACGATAGAGCAGTCCCAGAGCAAAATACCTAGAAGTAAGAAAATAGAACATAATATACAAGTAACAGGTTTAACACTGTATGTGTGTCTGTGTTTTTACGTGAGTGAGTGAAATGGAGGCCCACTGCCAACAGAATTGGAAAGACTGTCATTCCTTGTCACCTCAAACAACGTGTTGAGAGAGAAAAGTCCAATTCAAGGACAAACACGACAAGCAGCCTAATCCTCCCCCTCTGTCCTGCTGCAGTACTCACTTGTGGTGTTTCTCCAGCCAGGGGGCGCTGTCGGTCAGCAGGCAGGCGTTGTCGGAGGCCAACAGGTCCAGCAAGCTGGTGTGGTCCTGCTCGGCGTACAGCTTGAGCAGCGCCGTGTCCACGTCCTCGCCGCAGCCGTTGGCGCCCTCCGTGCTGCGCACCTCGCCCAGGTAGGAGATGAGGAACCTCTTGCAGAGCTGCACCTTCTCCTGGTCGCCCTGGGCCAGGTGGTTGAGGTCGGCGAACTCGTGGAGAGGAGGGTGGCAGCGGGTGAAGGAGGAGGTGGAGGGCATCAGCAGGGGGTAGAGAGAGATCAGCTCCCGGACATCCAGCTGGCCATTTCTGGAGGGGGGGAGAAGGGGGGGGAACCTTTAGAAACCTAGAAGGTCAAAGTCTACCATCTCTGTCGGCTATATTTTTGCAGCCAAAAACCCGAGCATGTGTTAACTGCTTCAAACTACAGCTTGTATGAGATGGACAAGCCAGACTGGGATCAAATGCAATCTCCAGATTATGCAGGCCTAACATTTAGCAGACTACTCATTAAAAACCCATCGGGCCCAAGAAAGGTTAAGGCTCATATAGCAATTAGTAGTTCCGGGTAATTAAAACCCTTTAATACATTTCAGAATTGTGCCGTAGTGGTGTGGCATGTTTAATTACAGCACTGAATCGCATTTTTTACCTGAAGTGTTCTTTAGCCTCTAGAAACTGAAGCTGTCCAAACTGGATGAATCCAGCTTGCTGGAGAATTCTTTTGTGCAAAATCTGGGCAAAGATGAGAGAAATACAATCCATGCTTAGCTTATAGACATCCTGTTCTACATTCAAAGGTATAAGCATATCCACGAAAGGAAGCAAGCCTCATCTAGGGAAAGACCTTCCATAACTTTTTCATGTGCGTTCGCAAGTACCTGGAACCTGTCTTTGGGAATGTTTCTCCGAGCACCTTCTGTGAGGGTCAGGGCCTCCTCCACTCTGTGGCTGGCTAGCAAGTCCTGGATCTGTCTCTCCAGAGGCAGGGGAACCAGCACATACACAGCCTTGGTGGACGCCAAAATGACCTTGCCTACACAGGACCGGGAACAAGGTCAGTTCACAATCTCTGCAGTCAGAGACAATACTAGGCAATCAGGCAAATGTAAACAGAACTTGAACTGGCACCAGACTCAAAACTTAGGTGCCCAATGCTTAACTACATCTGCACTTATGGAATTGTAACTGACTTAATGTAAAATGTGAATGTGATTGGGAGTGCTGTGGCATGGGGATACCTTCAAAGTCCTGGAGGATGTGTCCATCCCTGAAGGAGAGGGTCTGTTTGAGCTGCTGGTCCAGCATGCTGTGCACGGTGACAAAGCCTTCGTCCAGCGCCACGACGTAGGGGAAACACACCGCCGCCCCGATCACACTCTCCGACCAGTTCACTGGTGCACGCTGGGATATCCCCTCGGCGTTGGCAAACATCCCTGAACAGAGACAGCGTGTGAGTGAATACTTTGAGAGGAACTCATGGGCAGAACACATTCCTCTGAGACGGGGTCTGCGTACGAGTAAGGAGGTTAGATCCCTCGATTAGGGTGGGAGCGACAACGCTACAGAGGGCCTGGTTGTTTTTGTAATGACTCACCGAGTCCACCAGGGGCAGCCAGGAGAAACTCCTCCCTGTCGATTCTCTTGATGATGGGCTTCCTCTCCTCGCTGTCGTAGGGGAAGAGGTCCTGGGAGGCCCCCGTGCTGTAGTTCAGGATCATGTACTGCGAGGACAGGGCCAGGCACAGGAAATAGCCGTCCAGGCTGACAGCGCAGGGCTGCTCGGGCGTGGTCACCTCTTTGACCAGCTGCACCTTGTCCTCGTACACCATGTATATCTGCACAGTCCTCCGCTTGGCCGAGATCACGCCAAGCTCCACGCAGAACGGATCGCCGTTCACCGGGTTCTCGTTGACGCAGAAGGCGGCCACCGCTCGGATCTTGGCCCCGCCTAAGGGCACGGGCTCCAGGGTGACCATGTCGACCACTGTGATGGTTGCGTCGCAGAGCACAATGAGGCGCTCCAGCGCCGACGCCGCCCGCAGCTCCGCCACGGGCTTCTTAAGGCCCAAGTACTTGTGCAGGAGCTTCTGAGCCACATATGTCAGCTTGCCCTTGGAGGAGGTGTGCTCCTCCAGGAGGAAGTGGTGAATGAAGCAGTCGTTGGTGCCCACATACAGGTGTTTGCCACAACACTCGATGCACTCGATGTTGATGCGCTGCTTGTCGCCCATGAGGAGCTCTCGCTCCACAGCAGGGACCAGCTCAAAGGCCTTCACACTCATCGCAGTACCAACATCTATCTGTTGGAAGACATGGGGGCAAAGAAACAGGAATCACAAAAACCCTAATATATTGGAGCACTTAGGTTGCTTGATGTTACGTTAGTATGATAAACACTGACTTAATGTTGAACTAATAAACTGTGTATTCAATATTTGTACAATAACAATCTGGATACATGTAAATAGAAGCAATATCACTTGTGAGGTAACTTACAAATGATACCTAACTTAACTGACTTGGGCAAGGCATACTTGCCACCCTTTGGTTTTACAGGAGATCATTGTCTCAATATAACCAGCATGTTGTTGGTATGTGTTGTCAGTCAGCTAGGTAGCTATCCAAGAACGATCCTTGATATCGCCTAAAAATGTATTTGCAACTTAAAGATGCAACACACACAAACTACATGTTTTGTTATTCCAAATCTTGGAAGCTCCTGTTGTTGGTGGTGGTTAGTCAGCAATAAATATGCAACATTCTAGCAGTGCAAATTGTGCAGGCTTAATATATATGTAACTCCCTGCTAGCAAGCGATTTATCTCTCCTCTTGTATTGGATTCATATGAGCCTTTAATGCTAGCTCTATGGGATTAGCTTTGCTATAAATGTTAGCCTACTCAACTAGCTTTTATAAATGCTGGACTTCTAGCAAGACTAGCTAGTTGCCTCTGACTCAGTCAGTGGGGCGACTAAACCTTTCTTGAGCCGGCCAGTAGCAACAGCATCCCCAGGTCTTTTCAACAAAGAGGTAAATAACCGTTATCATACCCCATCCGTGGGGACTGTAGACCGAAAAGATGAAATGCCAATGTACCGTTCCCCGGCCTCGTAGTCCCGAGTACACAGGCTCTTTCCTCTCCACTCCCCTAGCTTTCTAGCTGTGCTACTGCTAACCTAACCTGATTTTCTGATGTCATCATGCATGCAGGGCTTGTATTTCCTGTAGGGAAAACGTGGGCTGTGTTCAAGAAAACGAAACAGCAAGATGTGTTAAAAAGGTCTTTGTCTTGACAACTAAACTGTCGCAGAATTTGAGTACGCACTTGTTGGTACTTGGAATCAATTTATGACACGGTCGCTACCTGATTCATCGACAGGCACATTAGTTGAAGCATAAACATTTTGTACAAAATGATTTACAACCTTTCTGAACTATCGAATATGGAGTGTGAATTTCCCAGTGTGCATTGCGTCGAAGGGGAGGCAAAAGCCATTTTGTTGTGCTAGCTGTCTAGCTAGCGACGAAGTGATGGAGTATCTGAAATTGTACTCAGCTTTTAATTGTTCACGTCTATAGAACCATGCCTATATAGTAACCCTTCCGTTAGTATTTGCCAATCTTTTAACATCGGCTCGGAATGAAGTTGTGGAAATACTCGTTTGGAATTTAATTTGCACCTCTCGCTGCTTAGCTAGCCAATGCTTGATAACAACGGCAGCTAGCTAAGTTACCGCTCGCTTGTACAAAATAGCCATCTATCTGACGTTACTAGCTAAATAGCTAGCTGCAACCTGCTTTTAAACTTTCCCAGAGTTAGACTGCTAGGAAGATATTTTGCTATCTATGCTGATTCGAGTAAGCGAATGTAGCTTACTCATGGTGCTCGGTGTGCTATTTTAAGATACAGATTCAGTGGTTGAAAATACTGGTTGTGTAACATTAGCCAATCAACTTTTGAATAAGAAACGCTAGCATAGCACAATAGCAGCTAGATATCTATATCTGGACAGTGCAGCTGCACTGTGTGACAGAGACAGGCTAGAACTGTCACCGAACTTCATAACAACGGCAGCGGCCTTATGTGCATAAGCTCATAATGGCAGAAGATATAAGACAGGACAAGAAAGCCAATTTTTCTGCTCTGACTGAGCACAATAACAACGGAGTGACGAGGACATCAGCGTTGGCCTCCAACAAAACTGGCGCCTCAAAGAAATTAATCATAAAAAATTTCAAAGGTAGCTAGTCTAATACACTAACCAATTCACGTTTTATGTTAGCTAGTTGATAGCGAGCTCTTTACCTTATACCTTCATCTCATTCTATTCATGTACTGCATTATGTAGTCAGCCAGCTAGTTGCTTATATTGTTCCTAATAAGTTTTTACCGAAATGTTTTTGTATGTTACAGTAGCATCTGGCCTTCTAGCTAGTTAACTATGTGGTAGTGATTAATTAAACACTCGTATGTGAGTGTAGCAAGTAAGTTGTTGAAAGCCTTGCACCTGCCGTTGTGAACTGTTTTCCTTTGTGTCCTAAGTTGCTGTAGTAGATACGTCATATTATGTACTGCATTAGAACTGCAGCATATGGAGGCTTCAATGGGTTTTGTCACCTAGTCAGGGTTGCATATACAGTTAACTGTTTACAGGTCATTGAACTAAAAGTAGACGTCGCTGCTAGCTTCCTACGGAACCAGTGTTGTGCCTGTGTGTTTTCTGAATGTATCGTTGTTGGTCTGTTTCCACAGACAGGCCAAAGCTGGCAGAAAACTACACAGAGGACACATGGCTGAAACTGAGAGATGCAGTTGGTGCCATCCAAAACAGCACCTCCATCAAGTACAACCTGGAAGAACTCTATCAGGTCAGAGGGCCCCATGTTTTTTTTCAGACTACATACAATGTCATGACATGCTTGCACAAATAATTTATCAGCAACCACAGCATCTCTTTGTTTACTGCAAACCTGGACCTTGCTAGGAACATATTTCACGAGTACTGAATGTGTACAAGGTTCCCTGTTGCCAGTGTATGTAAAAACACAAACATTGCTGTCTGCTCAGCACCATCACTCCAGCTTTCATGGACAGCATGTGACCTTGTTTGTCCCTCTTCCTGTGTGTGTGGGTGGGTGGGTGGGGCATCTGACTGAGATCTGTAGTGTAACCAGCCTTATTGACAGGTGGTACCACCCATTCTAAAATCAGTTTTGAAGAATGTTATCTTCTTAAATATTTTTATATTTTTTACCATATGTAATAGTCTGTTCTCATCCTCTCTCCCGGTCTCCCTTTTTCTCTTCTTCTCAGGCTGTGGAGAATCTGTGCTCTTATAAGGTCTCCCCCACACTCTACAAGCAGCTTCGGCAGGTCTGTGAGGATCACGTCCAGGCCCAGATCCACCAGTTTCGAGAATATCCTTTACTGTGTGTGCATGCGTATGTCAACATGGAACTGTATGTCACAGTCACATGACGACTGATTGCCAGGCTAGTTAGCCTGGATGGACCCGATAACGCTTGTTATCTGCATTGCGGGGGAATAGGGGCCTAGTAGAGGTGATGGCAGTCACAGGTCATGCAGCTGGATATCTTATCAGCATGTTTCTGCGTCATTGTGTGTCTGTCAGAAGGGGGCGCTGTGGACCTCCCCCTCACAGCTGAGTCCACATGGAGCCCAGTGGTGAAAGGGTTCCTTTCAAGCATGTAGAGTTAGTTCCCCCATCTCTCTCTAACTCGACACTACTGCTCTGCACAGAGTAGAAACTGGGTTGGAATCTTACACTATCACAATGCACCCTCCCATTCAAGGCAGTAGGTTGACTAAAGATGCGAGGTCTGTGCCTTAACCACCGGTTCACAGAGTCCTTGGACAGCCTGTCCTTCCTGAAGAGGATGAATCGGTGCTGGCAAGACCACTGCAGACAGACGGTCAGTGTTGTAGCCCACTGAGTTGGAATTGACTACAGAGTCCCATTATCAGCACCTCTGGGCTCTGTAATGTGTGATTCTTCTGTTTCATAGATCATGATCCGGAGCATCTTTCTGTTTCTGGACCGCACCTATGTGCTGCAGAACTCCCTCCTTCCTTCAATCTGGTACGGTCCAGTTAGAATGCCTCATCTCACCCTGCCTACCAGTGCTTGTAGTTCATCTGCAGATTCAGTCTAGTTGGTGTAGCTGACCCCTTGTTGGTAAACCGTTTTTGAGCTGTGTTCAAAAGCGAAACAGTTCCAACCTTTTGTTTTGACAGGGATACCGGTCTGGAACTGTTCCGCACCCACATCGTGAGCGACAGCGCGGTCCAGACGCGCACGGTCGACGGGATTTTGGAGCAGATTGAGCGCGAGCGCAACGGCGAGACAGTGGACCGCAGCCTGCTGCGGAGTCTACTGGGCATGCTCTCAGACCTGCAGGTGATTGGATACATCTGACATATATCTTTGACTACATGATGTCACCAACCCACATGTGGGCCAACAAGTTATTTTCTAAACGTTTTCTGGAAATTCCCACCTGTAAGGCAGGTTATGAATAACAGACTGTGGAATAGTCGGTGGGTCTCCTAACCCCATGTCTTGCCTCCCAGGTGTACAAGGAGTCATTTGAGGAGAGGTTCCTGACTGAGACTAACAGACTGTACGCTGCAGAGGGGCAGAGGCTGATGCAAGAGAGAGATGTAAGATACACCAGTCCTGATCACGTGCAGAATCATACACTTGTTATTGTGATGTTATTGATATACCTCACACGCCCCCCCCCCCCCCCTCCCCAAGGTCCCCGAGTACCTGCATCACGTGGCACGTCGTTTAGAGGAGGAGAACGACCGCGTCATCAGCTACCTCGACCAGAGCACACAGTAAGACCCGCCCCCTCGGTTTTGCCGCTGATTGACAGGGCCTGGGTTCCAGCCCACCCGCGTACCAAGGGTGAGCACGCCACTCTCAGTCCACTGGCCTGCTGACCCTGTCTATCCCTCCCCCTGTCTCCTTCTCTGTGGATCTCCAGGAAGCCACTCATCTCCTGTGTGGAGAAGCAGCTGCTGGGAGAACACATGACGGCCGTGCTTCAGAAAGGTGAGCTCGTCTTGTCCTGCGTTCAGCCGACTCTTCCCGGGTTGGTTACCCTGTGCGACAAATGTCTCGGTTTTCATTGCGCGTGTGTTTGTCCTTCCTTGTCAGGTCTGGGCATCCTGCTGGATGAGAACCGTGTGACCGAGCTGTCCCTTCTCTACCAGCTGTTCAGTAAGGTGAAGGGAGGACTCCCTACACTGCTGCAGTTCTGGAGAGACTACATCAAGGTACACTCTTGACACGCGCTTAATCAGTCGGGCCTCGAAACGGCTCGCCAATTAACATGTTGTTCAGGTACTTCGTGCATTTCCAGCGTTGACGTGTGCAGCTGAAGCGTGCGCCTCGTCATGCGCTGTCCTATCTGTGTCTGTGCTGCGTCAGAGTTTCGGAGGGGAGATCGTGGGGACCCCGGAGAAAGACAAGGACATGGTCCAGGAGCTGCTCGACTTCAAGGACAAGATGGACAACGTGGCCCAGGGCTGCTTCAACAGGAACGAGAGCTTCATCAACGCCATGAAGGAGGCCTTCGAGAGCTTCATCAACAAGAGGCCCAACAAACCTGCCGAGCTCATAGGTGAGGAGGCTATGAGAGACGAGAGAGAGAGAGACGGAGAGAGCCTGCTCTTCTGTTGGCTGATGTCTTCTTTGCTCCTGTCCTGTTCAGCTAAGTACGTGGACTCCAAACTGCGGGCGGGCAACAAGGAGGCCACCGAGGAGGAGCTGGAGAGGATCCTGGACAAGATCATGATCATCTTCCGCTTCATCCACGGTCAGTGTCCAGCACCGCCTGGGCTTCGACGTGTCGCAGACACACGACCCTCGTGCGTCACAAGCCCTTACCCATGCCCCTCTCCCTGCCCCCCACCCCCCAGGTAAAGACGTGTTTGAGGCCTTCTACAAGAAGGACCTGGCCAAGCGGCTGCTTGTGGGAAAGAGTGCCTCCGTGGATGCAGAGAAGTCTATGCTGTCCAAGCTCAAACACGGTACGTTCCCGTGCAGGAACTCCCCGTCTGTCTACATGACCTGATTCCGGGTAGAAGCTCAGTCCTGGATTTGAGAGAGTTCAAGAGTGTAACTGTTGCACCACTGACTGTTGTGTTACTGTTGCACCACTGACTGTTGTGTTACTGTTGCACCACTGACTGTTTGACACCCACGAGTGAAGGAAGTTGACTTTGATTGCGTGCTTCTTGCGGGTTGGGTGTCTCCATGGAAACTGGGGCTGTTTGAAAAAAATAAGATATATATATATATAAGATGTGATGCACCCATGTGACCACACGGTGTGACTGTATGCAGGAACAGGAAGTGAACGAGCTGTTTGTGGTTGTGACTTTGTACAGAGTGCGGAGCGGCGTTCACCTCCAAGCTAGAGGGGATGTTTAAGGACATGGAGCTGTCCAAAGATGTCATGATTCAGTTCAAACAGGTGTGTGTGTGTGTGTGTGAACCTTCAGTCACACGATAACAAGCACATTACACAGAATACGTCACACACTTGATGAAACATGTTTAGCACAGAATCATTTGGTTCATAGTTTCACATAATAGACCATAGAAAGTACCTTTCTGTTTGTTTATGGTAGGGTATAGGCGTTGTTGTGCTGCATAAGGCCCTAACAGAGGTGTGCGTTTGTCTTCATAGTACACCCAGAACCAGAGTGAGCCCAGCAACATTGAGCTGACGGTGAACATCCTCACCATGGGCTACTGGCCCTCCTACACCCCTATGGAGGTCCACCTGCCTCCAGAGGTAGGAGACCAAGTGTGGGTGTGGGTGCCAGAGATGGTGTGGAGGATGTGTGAGATGGGTGGCAAGTCCCAAACGAGCCATATCATCCTCCTGATAGGAGCACTTGTTTTCATGAGGACGTTTCGACTCTCTCGGATTGACCCCTTTCTTTGCTCCCCCGCCGTCCCAGATGGTGAAGCTGCAGGAGGTGTTCAAGCTGTTCTACCTGGGCAAGCACAGCGGCCGCAAGCTGCAGTGGCAGCCCACCCTGGGGCACGCCGTGCTCCGAACCCAGTTCAAAGAGGTAGGCCTCGCCATCTCCATATGCCCCTGGGCGTCTTAACACAGCACCTGTGTGTAACGTGTGTGTGCGTGCGTGTGTGTCACAGGGTAAGAAGGAGCTGCAGGTGTCTTTGTTCCAGACCTTGGTGCTGCTCATGTTCAACGAGGGGGAGGAGTTTAGCATGGAGGAGATCCGCTCAGCCACAGGCATAGGTACAAGTCACCCCCCCCCCACACTGTGCTCATGGCCTGCTCGTTGTGACCTGCATGAGGACGCCTCCCCGCGTGTTCCCAGCTAACAGCGCCGCTGCGTGTTTTGTCTCCCTCCTCAGAGGAGGGCGAGCTGAGGCGCACGCTGCAGTCCCTGGCCTGCGGGAAGGCTCGCGTCCTCAACAAGAGCCCCCGGGGGAAAGACGTGGAGGACGGCGACCGCTTCAACTTCAACAACGACTTCAGACACAAGCTGTTCCGCATCAAGATCAACCAGATCCAGATGAAGGAGACGGTAGGGCCTTCTGCCTCGGATCGCTTTCTTCTCTGGTCAAAGGCTTTTCTGCTTCCCCAAGTTGACCTGTGTGTGTGTGTGTGTGTCAGGTGGAGGAGCAGGTGAGCACCACGGAGCGTGTGTTCCAGGACAGGCAGTACCAGATTGACGCGGCGGTGGTGCGCATCATGAAGATGAGGAAGACCCTCAGCCACAACCTGCTGGTGTCGGAGCTCTACAACCAGCTCAAGTTCCCCGTCAAGGTGCGCACATCAACCAGGCCTCCCTCCAGATGTCTCTGTCTGTCTCTGAACCTGGTCTGTTCCCTCTGCAGCCGGGCGACCTGAAGAAACGGATCGAGTCGCTCATCGACAGAGACTACATGGAGCGCGACAAGGAGAGCCCCAACCAGTACCACTACGTCGCTTGAGGAGGGGGGGCAAACGACCCCATCCCGTCCCCACCCTCACAGCGGGTTCCACACAGCCCCCTGATGCAGCCTGTCTCCCCATGCCCCTCCTCTGGTGCCCCCTGCCTCACCCCATCTCCCTGGGGCCTTGCTCAGAGAGAGCCAGGAGAGGCCAGAGGCCGACCGGCCATGCCCACTCAACACCACCCTCAAAGGGGACTTTGGGCAGGGCAGGGTTGGGGGTGGTGATGGAGATGGAGGGTCCCGGGGTTTGTTTAGTGGGAGGCCTGCACAAATCCTCTGCTGACGCTAATGAACAGAAAAACTAGCACTTTCTGATTTATTTGTTGTTCTTTTCAGTTTGTTTTTTGGTTTGCGCTCCATCCATCTCTGAATCTGTTCTGTCACAGTTTCCGCTGTCGTGGGCTCATGTTGAATTTTTTGTTTTGTTTTTCGTAGTTCATCCATGAGGTAACCTGCACTGGTCTGTTCCAATCCCACAGCTGTGTCTTTAGATTGGGCACAGGACCAGGGGTTGGCGGGTGGGGAGGGCGGCTTGATTTGTTTGAGTGGTGGGTGTTGGGGAAGAGGGGTGGATGTCACATGGACATGGACAAAGTGACGTGAAGGGCGGGGGGGGGGAGGGGGCGGGGGGGGATGTGGAAAGGGGGGGTTGGGGATGTAACACGGCTGAACAAAAGGACATAACCACCTGGGTATTTCCTTTTAGCTTTCTTCTGTATTTTGACCAACACTGTCCACGCTCTGATTTTTTTGTAGACCAGATTGTATTCTTTGTAAGAGAGAGAAACCTGACAAAAGCCTGAATAAATGGATATTTAATGAATGGATAAAGGGTATTCCATGTGAATACAATGTGGTCAGTGGAAGGAAACTGCCTGCTCAAGTGCTTCTTGTTGACGGCGCGTGGCTCCGAGCCTAATTAGATTTTCCCCAGTGAAGGCGGGTAATTCCTTAATAAAACAAAATTATCCCTGCTGGAGGGAAGTGACAGGACCACCCATGTTACCAGGTCTCTGCCTTCCTTACCTCTGTCATGACATGTCACTGTGGAATCTTTAGGATCTCTTGGGGTCTACCAAGTCACAGCTTCTTCTGAAGAGGCTGACAAGAATAATGCTTATACTTTAAAGAGTGTGTGGCTTTTGGGTATTTCACCTGCAATTACGCATTTTCTACTCCCTCGAAGCGCAAAGAGATGCGAGCAGTTTCAACTTTTGAGGTTCAGTTTGTGTTTGATAGCCACATATCAACAGGATGCTTGCAACATCATATTAGACCAGGGATACCCGACACAAATCTGGAGTGCTTTCGTCATCTGGAATGCTTTCGTCATCTGGAATGTTTTCCCGTCAACCCTGGTTAAGTGAACCACGTGTTTATCGTCAAAAAAAATTTTTAGCAGGTGTGCTAGATTAGGATTGGAACAATAAATAGGGGTCAGATACGGGGGAGGAGGAGTACAGAGTCAACTCTGCCCGGTCTTACAGGGGGGTTTGTTTGACACCTTGCTGGGGTAGGTTGATGCTGTCCTCTTCATGTTTTTGGACGCGTGGTTAATTGGATGGAAGTGAAAATGAAGTATAAAAAATGTGTCGAGTCAGTGATAAGTCGAGGTATCGTTGTCTAAGTGCGGTCTGTGTTAGGTTTCGGCATCCCCTCGTGAATTGCAGAGAGTCATCTGACTGCCCCATGGCGCGCCGCTGTTCTCCCATCTCCGTACACTGGTTTGCGCGTGGGGCCTCACATGCCTGCTGACTCCATGATCTCAGAATAGTGATTTATAGGCTTTGATCCCAAATATTAAATAATAGTTATCACATCGTAGCCTACGTTGATCTGTCGTGCATTTTTTATTTTTTACAATCAATACTATGTAGGCCTATTTTGTATGTACTTTTTACGTGTCAAATCCACTTTTTTCTAATAATTGCAATTGTCCAAATTACTTCCGTGATAATTGATGTATAGCTATATGACAGTAGGCTATAATTATTTCGTTTATGTGGGGAGGGGGAGGGACGCGTCACTGTTCTGGGTGGTTCTAAAGCCTGGCTCACATGACTCAGGACATTCCTTCCTCATATCGACGACATGAAAGCCGTAGTCCACAATACAACGGCGAGACTTCTGCTACCTGCTCCAAATACAGGGCAATGAATTCAGAGTATTGAATAAATCAGGCTGGAGATAGAATATCACAAAGACCTAAGGAACGTCTCCAGTCAGAGGTGCAAAACGGAAGATCTGATCACCACGAAGAGTGTGCGTTCATTTCGCGCTGGCAAACCTGCGCTCGAAACTCTAGTCTACTCCGTTATTGTGTTGCGTATCATTTTGTGATAGCACTGGACTTGGGAAAATGGCCAACAAATATTCTTCTGTCGGAGTGGCTGTATATTTGGCTATTCTAGGTGAGTGTTTTTCTTTGTTGAACATTCGGTTAGAACCAACGTCACAATCTTTTTTTACGTGCTCCGAGTGTTTACAATAATAACTAGTGAAGAGATGAAGCGACAACTGACCATGTTTATCAAGGACCGTTCTAAATTAGCCTACACGTCGCTACAGTTTATAATTATTTGGTTCTGCCTGGAGATATTGAAGTTACATTGATTGCAAATGTTAGGCAATCCGCCAAAGTATAGTACCCCACGGTTCTGAACAGAGTTTATTTTGACATGTATGTGCGTTTTTTTTGGAGTGCAAATGTAATCAATTTGTGATATAACTGAGTTTGTGTCGCTAAATCAACAGTGTGCCCCTGTCTGTCATCAGCGGAGACAATCGTTCATAGAGCCGCTCCATTGTCCCAAAGAGCGCCTCACGTGACCGCAGTGCTTTGTGCGGAAACAGTGGTCCCTCTATGCATTTTAGCTTGCTGCCCAAACAAACCCATCATCCTATGATTTAATGACACACACGAACATAGAAGTGTTGTAACAGCAGTGTCAAGTGGCCCGTTTTATGATATTGTTTTCCCCTTCTTGGCCAAATTTCAAAATTAATTGGTCACATATTTGTTGTGAAAACATTGGCCTACAACGCATTCCATCACGTTTCTATTACTCTTGTTAACCATCAAACAATGCTATCAGCAGTTTGGAAATAGGTGTGAGGTGTGACTTGGTCCCTGCTTATCTTGCACATTCACAGTAGGCCTATCACTGCTGCGTGACTGTGGTCCGTGTTCTCACGCTGGCCTTACCTGGAGGAAGCTTTCAGTTCTTCACATCCACTGAAGAATTGTGTATCAAGTGAAGTTTGTGTGTGTGGCTGAGGTAGTCAGGTGCACCCAGTTGGTCATTGCTCTGTTTGCAGGGTTTTGTCGTTTATTCATCCTCGACTATCTACAGTTTATACTGCTCTTTGTGTGCCTGTATGTGCGTGTGCATGTTTTACAGTGAGTGTGTAAAGAAAATAGGTTAGACACTATAGTAAATCTCCTGGTCATCATCAATACATGCACCTAGTGCATGACCATGCCATGGTACACTTGCTGGGTAGCAAGTTTCAGCAAGACTATTACCATTATCCTGTAGGACAGGACAGAGGCCTGGACACTGAAATCTCGTGTTCTAACAAGAAGACTGGGTAAAGAAGACCCTAGACCTGACGTACAGGAAGTGCTTATTGTGCCATTTGCAGAGCATGAGGGAGAGGGAGAGAGGGTCCAGGAAATGACAGTGCATCTCTTCTCAGCACGTTTGAGCCTGGGTATGCTATGTAGTCTGTCCTAATGAATGAAAGGAAGCCAAAAGGGGAAGCCACTCTCCACACCTCATATATCCCAGGGACCACAGTTAACCTTTGACCCCTGTGTCTGTTGCAGTCACACATTGAGGTGTGAGTTGACCTCTGACAATACGACTGTTGTACTGATTACTCCAACTGGCCCTAATCTTAATGTCTACCATCACTACTATGTTTACCCCAACAAGCTCAAGGACACTCACGCACACACGCACAGACACACACGCATTCAGAGTTCAGTTTGGGACGGAGCAGGTATTTAATAGTCCCGTGTGTGTGTGTGTGTGTGCAAGGAAAACTGACTAAGGTTGTAAATAGTGTTTGGAAATACTTGCTGTCTCAGCTGTGCAGGGCAGGGGAGGGGGGAGAAACGAGGAACTTGTTTACCTCATACTGTGATTGCATCATCACGGTAATGTTCTAGAACTCACCAGGGTTTTCTAACTCTATATCAGGGTTTGGTTGAGAAAATTCTGAATTATGAACTTTTAATTATATGGTGTCAATGTAAAGAACAGTTTTCTGATAAATTGCATCTGTGTTGAGGTCGAATCCTTGACCATAACCACACAAGCCTTGTGCTGCCCCCTGCTGGTCTATGTTGAAATAACAACACTGCGTTATCTTCTCTTGGCAAACTGTATACACTGTAAAAATGAGAATTGCCTGTGGTGTTGGTGAAGATAATAATGATGACTGTTTACCCCTCAGGTTGCCTTACCTTGGCACAAGCTGTCACCCTGGAGGTGAAGCAAGGGAACTCAACCTGCATTAAAGCTGAACTCTCCGCCCTTCTTAGCATCCCATATGACACTGTCAACGGCACGGTAGGACCACCTCTCACAATCCCCTCTGACCATTTCTGGCAAATCCCACCTCTCAAGGGGTGCTCACATAGTGGGTGTACACCATATTGGCTGAGTCCTTAATCCAGTGGCCTGGGTTTGGTTTCTGCTCTGGCCATTTCTTTATGCCTTCCCCTCTCCCTCTCTCCAACATTTCCAGTATATTCTCTAACTATCTATTTTAGAAAAAAGGCAAAACTATTTATTTAACTTAACTGGAATTTCCTCTATTTTTGCCCGTGTCTTAGAGAGACTTGAAACAGATTGATTGATTTTGTGGCTTGATCCTGTTTACTAGTTTTGAGGTGGTTCGCATTGGAGCGATCACACAACATGAAGAAACACATGACCTTACACTGTAGCCAACAACAAGTCAGTCGAGACCAAACAGACTGAGCTGCTGTTTAGAAAGTGTGTCCTAGTCTGTGTTATACGATCCTCCCTTCTCCTCAGAACACGGCACAGGTCTCACTCCCTGACTCGACGACGGTTGACGTCAGCGCCAGCTCGTGTGGAGAGGACGGCAGCGCCCCCTGGCTGGTGGGGGTTTTCGGCCCGGGTCACGCCCTGGGCCTGGGCTTCTCCACCAATGGCAGCTTGTACAGCGTGGCCAACCTGTCTCTGCAGTACAACCTGAGCGATACCTCTGTCTTCCCATTGGCCAACAGCTCGGGTGAGAGGAACTTAAACATGTATTGGTAAAGATAGGCGCGCTCTACTACTAAATTAAAAGCGATTTAGGTTGCGAGTAAAAAAGACTTAACTTAAAGTAGAAAAAACTGGTCTAAAGAAGCAATGAAACAAGCCTGAGTGCGTTTTTTTCTACTTAAAGGAACTTAAACATGACAATTCAAATGTGTACACTATCGGGCAAATAACTTGTATGACAAGTTCCGCATGAAGCTGTGGTTCATTAGGCCTATCACACCTTGTTGTTCTACAGATGTGGTCACCTTGATGATGTCATCGGTGGGGATCTTGGCTCAGGTCAACACAACCTACAGATGCCTCACGGCCACGCCCGTCCCTGTGGGTGGAGCCACAGTGACCTTCTCTGGGATGAAGCTGGAGGCCTACATGCCTGGAGACGACCTCAGCCCCAACGGTGTGAACCAGCTCCTGTGTGTTTGTGTTTGTCTTTCCTCCTGCTCGGCTGTATCCGCTGAGTTAAACCCTCCCCGTCTGTTCTCAGAGAGTGTGTGTACGGCTGATCAGAGCGCCACCACCACGGCCCCCCCACCCGCCACCACATCTGCTCCCGCCCCCACTCCTCCCGGAACGCCTGACCGGGGTGACTATGCCGTAACCAATGATAACAACACTGTGTGCCTGCTGGCACGCATGGCACTGCAGCTCAACGTTACCTATGTGTCATCGTCCCAGAACAAGGTAATGCACTTCTGGAAGCTCTATCAACACATGCACACTAGATTCTAGGGTCGTGCAATCACCATTCTCCCCTTGGTCTGTAGACCGTCCAGGCTCTCTTCAACCTGCAGCCCAATCAGACAAGCAGCTCGGGGTCATGTGGCCCCACCAGCGCCACCTTGGTGTTGATGCAGGAGCAGACCACCAACCTCAGCTTCACCTTCACACTGGTGATGACCTTCTCCTTCTCCTGTGTGTGTCTGTCTGTCTTCTCCGTCTGTCATCTTGATTGTTTCTGTGCACCTCTACTCTTCTCCCTGCATCTTTACTCATGTTGTTCTTCTCTTTCCAGAACACCACGTCTAAGAGGTACCACCTGAGTGGCCTGAGTTTGTCTGCAGCCTGGCCTGACATGGAGAGTGAGTCGCTCCTTTCTTACAGACACAGTCATGAACGACAGGAAGAGTTTGGGTTGTTTTCTGGACTGTTCTACACTGACATGTCTACTGCTAACCTTTTGGTCCCTCTCTACCTCCCTCCAGCTCCGATGTCAGCCAGTAACAGTACCCTGACTTACCTGCCGGGGACGCTGGGGATGTCCTACATGTGCAGTGCTGAGCAGGTTCTGGAGGTGACCACGGCTCTCTCTCTGAACACCTTCAAGCTGCAGGTCCAGCCCTTCGGCCTCTCCGGAGACCAGTTTGCAACCGGTGAGAAAAACGGAAGCGCCCCCTGACCCCCCGAGCCTGACTGGTGACGTCTTGCCTCTTTTCTTGTGCTCACGACACGTCTTTGTCCCGTGTGTCTCTTCGTCCTCCAGCGGAGGAGTGCCAGGTGGACCAGGACAACATGCTGATCCCCATCATTGTTGGAGCAGCTCTGGCTGGTCTGGTGCTCATCGTTCTCGTGGCGTACCTCATCGGTAGGAAGAGGAGTCATGCTGGATACCAGACGATTTAAAACCCGCACACACACACAATTACCTGTGGCCCATGGACCGCTGGAATTTCCCCCGAGCACTGCGACTCTTGACTGCTGACTGACCGGACGATCCTTGAATCAATCCCGCTGTGTTTATTTGGTGTGCCTGTTTGTGTGAGTGGTTTTGTGTGCATGTGTGGTAATGCATGTGGCTGTTTTATGTGAGTGTGTAAGTATGTTTTGGTGTATTTGTTTTGGTTTCCTTTCAGTCTTAGTACACAAATCAGATTAATACAGAGAACTCCATACTTGCTCCTAATCAACTAGTGTCTCTTCCTTTGATGGGCTGTATGTGTGTCATCTGCAGTGGCTAGTACAGCATCCTCATTGTAGCTCTGACTGGTTCTTACCCAAGCTTGGGTGGATTTGAGCTTTCATGGAATTGAATGATTTTTTTTTAATTGTGTATTTTTGTGTAAATAAAAGTAAATTTGACCTGGTCTGATGTTTTCAAATTCAATACCAAGGACCCAAACAGTAACAAAGGGCACACACAGTCATTAGACCTATCTACATACTAGGTTCAGGGTATCTGCAGGTTTCAGTAAGACCTTTTAAAGATATTTTACCCCATGGTGTAGTGGGTTGAGAACAAGGGACTACACTACAACAATCATGGGTTCAAAACCATCACAGAATGTAGTGCCAAACACACCCATTTTACTTTTATCAGTTTTATTTATAAGTCAAGTTTTATAAATCCAAGAGCAAAAATTGAGCTGTAAGAAGATCATTCAGTCAGATATGAATACAAGACCTCTGACACAGTAGCCCACATCCTTAACAACTGAGCTATCAGGGATCATACTCTCCACTCAACATAAACATTTACATTGAACTATCTAATTGTAACAACCTGCAGAGTTGGGGTGTCAGAAAAGCAGGGATCCCCTGTTAACTGCTCTTTCAGACATGCTGGTGCAGTACCACAACAGCATGGGTTCAAATACAAACTTTAAATGGTTTATTTTAACTTCAAAGTTACATTGTGATTATGTGGGACTTCACCTTTACATTGCCTCCCCCACGGCCTGGTCCCCTTCTACAGACGGCCGTGAGTAGAGAACCATGTTCAAGACATGGTTGGATGGGGCTGAGACCTCAACGCAGGTGCTGGGGTTCAACTCGGACAGGGCCAATTATTGGATGCTAACAGGGTAATATAAATGTGATTTACAATTGAATTGAGAATCATTGACGTAGCACCTCTATGGCTGCTATGTAGGTGATCTGGAACTCTCCCCTCTCCTTCACCAGAGCCAAGCATCCAGCTTCAAAGTGCAAAGTCACAGAATTAGAATCTTACAAAAACGTTAAACCACTTAAGACTAACTTCAGTGTGTAACATTCATCTCAAAATGGATCTTCAGCTTTCAACTGAAGCAACATTCTTGTCATACATGGATCAAGGACTACAGGTTTCAACTATGCATAGACATGAACCTACAGACAGTTTATCACAACTGTCGGTCTAATTGCAGCATCTAAGAACAATCAGCATTTTACATTCAGTCAGAGTACAGTCTAAGAAGTGCATATCAGTATGGGAATATGTCCCAATATTCTGAAATTTCCTTGTCTTGTTCTTTGTCTTATGTGCCTCAAGGCCACTGATCTGTAAGGACTAGACAGGTGAATGCTACTGGAATGCCCCAGTCTTCCGCTAATGGACATGAGGCCATTAGCGGAAGAGGGAGGAGAGGAGGGGGGGAAAGGAGATCACACGTCGTATTGGGACGTGGCCCTGGAATGCATCGAGTTTGATGGGGTGGGCGGGGTCAAGATCCCTCTGCTATGATGCGAGCACGACACGTCTCCCGCAGCTTGGTTATGGTTGCCATGGAGAGGCCTCCAGGTTCGGTGAAGATTTTCTGGGAGACCAGATTTACCAAGGAAAGCAAAGGATTATGGGATTAGTGAAAATGAATGTAAAAGATAAAAGCGTCTACTAAAAGACTCACATGTAATGCAAATGTAATGCAGGGAAAGGGTACACAGAGATAGACCTGATAAAGCGAGAGATTATCACTGCGTGTTCATGTTCGTGCGTGCACACACACACACCTGCATGAAGGCGTGGCAGTCATCTACAAAGGGCCCCCTTGTGGTCTGTTTGAAGGCGTCACACACGTCTGGTAGAGACCGAGCCAGCTGGATCCCAGCCTGGCTGTGGCGGATCAGCGTCAGGGCCACGCGGAACAGGATCTTAGAACCCTCGTAGAACAGGCAGTCCCAGATCCGCAGAACGGTCTGAGGGGGAACCGAAGCAGGAGCCGGCGTTAGTGCGACAGTGTCGATGTCCATCTCCTCATAGTCTCACCTCCTTCATTCCCTTTACTGCCCACCCCCCTCCTCTCCACTATTCTTTGATATGGTACCCCTCCATCACCCATACCCAGCCGAGTCACCCTACCTACATTTACATGGAGTCATTTAGCAGACGCTCTTACAGTAAGTACAGGGACATTCCCCTGAGGCAGGTAGGGTGAAGTGCCTTGCCCAAGGACACCATGTCATTTGACACAGCAGAATCGAACCGGCAATCTTCTGATTACAAGCTGATTCCCTAACCGCTCAGCCACCTGACTCCCGCCTCTACTCTTTTAAATGTATACCCTCCCCAATCACCTCCACAGGCAGGACGTCGATATAGAGGCAGATGAACCAGCGGGAGACCACCAGAGTCCACATGACGTTGTGCTCCCCCATGGCCTGCCACACACCTGGGGCCTTGGTCCTCACCAGCTCCCCTAGGACCTCCTGGTCAGTCTTCAAGCCCAGCATGGCTGGTGTGTAGTAGTCTGAGCAGGAGAAGCCCACAAGGTGAAACTGGGCCACAGCTGGTTGGTTAGATTCATTGACCAGATTCTCTCTTTATTCTACTACATTTGCTCAAATCTCAATTAGCTTTTTTTTTTCTCCTGTTCCTGCTTTCCGTTTTAAACTATTTATTAGTGCTTCTGTTATTGGTTCTGATTGAGCAGGAAGTGAGGTAATGGAAAGGGAGGGCTGTTACATGTGTGACACCGTAGGATTACCCTCCTGTGTGTGTGTGTGTGTGTGTGTGTGTGTGTGTGTGTGTGTGTGTGTGTGTAGGGTCTTAATGAGCTCTGGGCAGATCAAGACCATGTGACCTCATGCAGGGTTATTCATAGCTCAGAGGAAAGTGGTCAGAAACGGGAAGATCACTGCCCACGGATGTTACACACACACACACACGCACACACACACACGACAGAGTGTGAGACAGTGCTGACCTGGTAATATCCTGCCCAGTAGAGCATCCATCAGCCAGAAGGACTTTTCCTCATCTTTGGTAATGATGATGAGATAGCCCGCAATGAAGTTCATGCCCTGAAAGCAGAGAGACGGGTTGGAGACATGACCCATGGAAACTCACCTAGGGACCTTTGCATGGCAAACACACTCATTGGTTTTATGTCAGGGGTTTGTAATTGGTTTTCGTTAAATGTTGTTGATGTAATGCAACCCAGCTTCACAAAGCTAATTCATCCATAGATAATAGACATATTATACAGTCTTTTGAATGTTGAATACATGTTTTGTATGTAAAACAACGAGAGGGCATGAGAACAAACACTGAAGAGAGAGCGAGATAAAAGGAGGTTCAAACCAGACACAAGCCCGGTGTTTCCCACACATAGACTAATTTGTGTCGGTGCGCCACAGAACTAACACCGGCCACCACATATTGCGTTTCGTTCTAAACATTTTTGAATGCTATTTAAAACACACAGCGTATTCTTTTAGATGCATTTCCTTTCCCTGCTCTCCCTCCGCCTCTCTGTCACTCACACGTTTCTCTGTCACACACACACACACACGTCAGCAACGACGTAGATCCGCCGTTCTACATGTCTTAATCTGCTAGACAAGTGGGTTCCCCTTTGTTCTTTTGATGTGCAGTCTCACGAGCCTTACTTATGCGGCGTCATGGAGCCGACCAGCAAATAGTTATTTAACACTAACGTTGCTACCTGCATATATGCAGAAATTGTTTACAATATTTTTAGGCTTAGACCAGTGCTGCTCAAGCAGGAAGACAGGGTCAGGGAGGGAAAGAGAGAGATTCGTTGAAGAAAGAGTAGGAGAGCAGGACAGCATCCAACATGCTGCTGTGAGAGAGCCAGCTGAAGCAACAGGTGAGGTGGACAAACAGATGTAGAAACAGGCAGGTAAGAAAGCAGGTCTCAGGACAAAGGAACTGATGTGAAGGTGTGAATCATTTTTTATTAATATAATACAATTCTGTGTAACGAATTATTAAGAAAGAAATTTTGACCCCCCACCCCCATCCCCCCCCCCCCCCCCGGTCAGACACAGGCCGACCGACCACCACAAATTGCTTTTAATGTGTGGGAAACACTGCAGGCCCTACCTTTATCTAGGAGAACCATGGAGCTTCTCTGTGCATTTCAAATCAGGATGCTTCCCATCTCATTAACACACTCACATAAAACACTCCTCTCTGTGTGTGTACATGCAAACATATGCAGCCATAGGCATATTATACAGGAGATGTGAACATGCGCGCAAACACACACACACACACTCTCTCTCTATCTGTCGGTACTCAACATGCCATTCCAGTTATAGACTTTCCATCCTAGAACACAAAAAGCTTATTGAGCCAAAACTGGTGCTCCAGGATAGCATGTCATGGCAGGGGCACGCCACCAGAGGGCACTGTGATCCTGGGCAAGTAGCAGTATGGATGGAAAGTAAACACGCACAAAGCAACGTCAGGCTGTGCTTGATCGGGAAGACAGAAAGACAGGCAAGCTGACAGAGACACAAAGACAGACAGGTGCGAGCAACAAGACAGACAGACCGAAAGGCAAGCTAGCATAAAGACAGATGAGTAGACAGACAAACAGACAGAGAGGCAGGTGAGTATGAGAACGTGTTGGCCTCCCGTTACCTGACAGTAGCCTATGGCTGGGTTGTGGTGACCGTAGGCCAGCAGCACGTCGTAAAGGGCTTTCTGTAAACACGGCTCGGACGACTTACGGAACTGGACGTTGTCAGGAAACGTTCGGTTCAAATCTGACAGAGGGACGACACGTGGAGCACAGATGTGACTGACTGGAGCTATGCCATCACACCACAACTCACCTTTCATGAACTGACGTGCGTGTATACACGTATACGACACCTGTGTGTGTGTGTGTCGCCGTGCGTGTGTTTTACTCACCTGTGCGGATGGTCTCCAGCAGTTTGGGATCGTGCTGGCCGTCCAGGAGGGAGTGGTAGTATCCCGGGTTCTTGTCCAGGCGTTCCTGCGCGCCGCAGGCCCCCATCCAGACGTGACCCCTGTGCTCATTGGGAACCCCCTTCCTCACGTACCGCTTCACTGATGGGGTGAACACACACAGACACACACACACACACAGTGGTAAGAGACACCAAACCCATTTCCACAGTGTTAGCCGATGGGTGTGTGTTTGAGCCCAACAAGACATGGGATTGTGTGTGTGTGTGTGTTTGCACGTGTCACACACTTTTGAGGTTTTTCTCCACCTTACGCCTTCCCTTCAGTAGTTTCGACCATTTGATGGAGCGCCTGGTGAGCACTGCCAGGTACTCAGACATCAGCTCCTCATGTGACTCATAGTCAAAGTCTTCCGAGCGCTCAAAGCCATACGGGTCTACACTGAAACAAACAGAGACCGTATACAATTACATGGACAGATTTAGACATGGTCAGTGGTTATTGCATGTCTATAATTGAATATAAGCACTGCATTTTGTTTAACGTTTAAGTAACTCTCCATCTAACTCCGACTGTAATTAAAACACCGCTTTGAAAGGGTTGTCTCCCTCAACTTTGCCTCAGAAGAGAGATTTAAATCTATGGGTGCTTAAGAAGGTTCGGCTGGTGCGTGGTTACCACAAGGATGTTTGCATGTCAGGCAAATGACTTAAATGTGATTATGTAAGAACCACCTGACTGCTCAAGATGAAGGAGGCAGGAGAAGAAAAAAAGAAGGCCTTGCAGCTACTAGAAAACCTTGCCAATTTAGGGCAAGATTTAGATAAGAGTTAAAAAAAAATATACAAGCATTACTTTACAGAAAACTACAAAGGAATTTCAGCCATCTTGAAAGTCTACTAAAATCCAAAAACAACTGGAAAGACCATCACGCATTGATAAAGTTGGAAGGGGTCAGCAAAACTTCCCTGAAGACCACTGCCTACGTAATAAAACAGCAACAGTATTGAGGACCCAGTGCATACAGTATCCCACGTGTGACTAAAACGGTGTGTGAATTTGGCGGTGTCAGGTTGAAGTTGTGAGTTGGCTTCTTTGCATAGCGCACATGCTATAACTCGGCCCCGGATAGTTACCATCTCATCTCCGTAAAAGAAACGTTCTACACAACTCCAGCCTGTAAAAGTGTCTTAATGCGCATGAGAAATATATGCCAGTCAACATTTGTTAGTCGATTTACCTGTTTACCCTTTCTCGAGCACTACTGCCGCTGGGCGAGTTGAGGAAAACTTGGGGCAAACGTGAACCGTTGGCTTTGTTCTTCCCTTCTTTCTCCATATTGTATATCGGAGAAGGATTTCGCCTTGAGAATTAATACTCGAGTCCAGTGTGCCCGATTGAAAAAATTGCAACCTAAGTTATTCTTTCGTCCAAAAATGTAAGAACCCCGTCGTCACCAGCCGAAACGATATTTCCCTCTCCATGAAGTGCCAGAACAGCAATTCCCTGCAGATTCAAATCCCTCTTCCGCGGACAATCAGATCCCGGTGGAAAACTGTCACTTGTCCCGTTATAAAGTAAACAGCTAGCTATGCTGTCGATCCGATGGAATTTCATGGAAACATAATTTAGCTGATCGAAGAAAGCAAATCCATTTGCATCATCCTCTCTTTTCTCTATTCGACATGTCGTAGCTGCACCTGTCGCACCCTACTTTGTTCAACTATGAAACCATCTTCATAATAATCCGTAATAACTTTGATATGTTAATACTTTGATTAATCAAAAATATGCAGCGAACCGTCTCAAATCAAGGTCCTTTAGATAATAAAAAAGCGCATACCCGGGGCAACTTTTGCTTCCACGAAGGTTTACAGAGCATACCCAGAAAGCACATGTCAATCAAATCATGAGGGAGAAATAGGAACGCCCTCTCTGGAAACGTCTGGCCATGAAGAGCGTTAAATCCAAGCACACCCACCAAGTTATCTAGAAATCGATTACTACTGAGATGTTCTAAATGTTTACTAATTATAAACCACTGAAGTATTTGCATTTAATACATAATGTACCTTTCCTTTGGCCATGTCGAATGGGATAGTCCCAGCTTTCCTGGACCAACCCCACCGTAGGTGTTTTACCTGACGTCATTAGCCACACCCAGCCAATCAGTGACCGGTACGCTTTTCCACTGAGCCTCTTGTCCCCTTTAAACACACGTGCAGTCAAAACTTGTCACTGCTTTTCCATACAACTCAAGGGTCCAAAAACGAACACGTTGTTATATTTTCTAAACTCCCATCCAGCCTGGACATGGGTAATCGAATTAATAAAAGGATTGGCTGGGGTCGTCCTCATCCTATCATCATTACCATCATAGTGGTCTTGTTTGAAGGGGTTGGTGTATCTTATGGCGTCCTCTTAGGCAGATGCATACTAATGTTCCAGACAGAGGGATAAATCCTCTTGTGGTAGCTGATCCTTGCAGGCTCTGGGCAGGGCTGTAGATGTGGGGGATTAGGTTCCAACCAATTCATCCGGTCTGCAATGTCTTAAAACCTTGACACCAATTCACTGTGTGTGCGTGTTCAATTTAATCAACATACTCTACCATCACCTCTGAGCATTTTTGTTGTTGTTGCTTGTGGTGAGCCATGCTGTAATCTGGGGTGTAGACAAGTATGTTGTCACATATTGCTTCATAAACACCGATGACAATTTCCCATCATGTAGGACAACTGACATTATTAGGGGCGTGGACATAAACTACAAAATAGTCAACAAATTGTCACCTCTTTGATCAATGTCAACACTGTAAAACATAATTTACCCAAAAGTAAAAGTTTTGCACATATTTTCTCCTAATAATGTTTGATTTGAAGGAATGTATTGAGGTTGTAAGATGTTTACTCATTGAGGTATGAATGTCCTCTTGAATGAATTTGGCTTCTGATATCGGTCTAACGGAATTGACACATGAAAATGAAAAAGTGTAATAGGCATGGTAGCTGTGTGGGATGACAAACAAGCACACCACAGAGCATGGAGGCTGATATCTTTAATCAGAGACGTGGAAAACATGATAGGCTTGTTTGACCTACTACTTCTACACTTCTTTTGCCTAAGGTAGCAACTTTCCCAGTGAACTACTTCAAAGCTTTGTCTGAGCAAGGGCACACACACAACGCACACACACAACGCACACACACAACGCACACACGCAACGCACACACGCAAGTTTATTTTGTTACACCCAGCCCTCTGGTTGCAAAGTATGCACACAGTAACAATGAGAGCAGAACTGCAAACAGAAAAGTCCTTCTAATCATATTATGGTGTGATCTTGACATTCACCCATTGGTTGTTTGCAGGTTACACGATATCTGCAGCATGACCTTGAATGTATATTAAGTTTCGCTGCCGGGGAGAGGAAGACAAGAGGCTTTTATCTTTCACTGACCAAATAGCGTTTAAGAGGCCCACAACTAGAAGGTGAAAGTATCAGTGAAGCGGATGATCTTGGGCTTGTAGGTCTGTTTCACAGAGGGATCGCCGTAGTTCATAGTCGTGTACTTTGGCCTCACGTTCTGTTTCTCTCTCTCTTTCTTGAGATGAATCTGGTTGTCTGCTTCTGTGGTCTGGACGTCCATCAGATTGGTGCGAGGAGATCTGCCTTCCCACGATGCCTCACAGCTGTCCTCAGTTCCTTTAGGACTATGTTGAGGGATGATGTCATCTGAATTCTCATGTGTCACACTTTTATCCTTTCCCTCTCTTTCCTCATGTTTCGTCTCAGTGCCCTGTCTGTACATTAACCTGGGGAACACTTCTTCCTGTTTGGCATCTGGACAGTGAGATAGTAGAGGTTGTGACTCCTGATGGTATTCTCTGGCAGGCTCTAATGTCAAAAGACTTGCACTGGGACCAGACCGGGGCAACTCAAAGTGCGTAGCTGAAGCAGGTGCTTCAGGGGTCAAGGATTCAGTAGTTAGAGGTTGGAGACATGGGGAGTTGTGGCTTGCATCCAGTTCTTTTGGCTCTGCTCCATGGACTCGTGGGATGCAATACCTGGGCAGGCCTTTCTGGGTGGAGCAGGTTTGGGGTGGATCTGGCTGTCTGCAAGGCCAGTCTGGCTCAGAGGGGACCTTGGCTTGCGCTCCTTTGTGTCCTGTGCTGGAGGTAGCCACAGCAGCAGGTCTGCTGCTTACGTCCACCAATGATCCAAGAGGGACTATGTCAGGAGCCTCACGGCTACAAGAGAGCCTTCCTCCCTTGGGTGATATAATAGGCCTTCCCAGGGTCCTGGGTCTTGATTGTCCTGTGTATTGTTGTGTAGGTTGATTCACACAGGCTAGGGCCCACACAGGGGCACAGGGGAGGAAGGTGACCACGTAACCGATTGACGACATCTCTGTCTGGGCTAGGACTGTCTGTGGCTCTGGGGGTGACCACTCCTCCACAGCTGCAGAGCAGAGTAGCTCGGTTTTGCCATATTGAACCCTCTGACCCAAATTGTTTTTTTCTGAAGCTTGAACGTCGCTGTCTTCATGCAAACTTTGAACCCTCCCTTCTGAATTCTGAACACTCTGAACTTTCAACACGGTCTCTGAACCCTGCACCGTAATTTGCTCATCAGGAGACTCAACATTTACTCTGTGATTGGTATTCATAATTGTTGAATCCCTATTATAATCAATAGTTAGCTGTGAGATGTCATCTCTTTTTCCTTTGGAAGGACAGATTTTGTTCTGCTCCTCTGGGACTCTATCGATCAACTTGATCATTGGACTTTGGTCCTTGGCAGTGTGACCTGTCCCCTCAGGAACTACTTCCTGACTACCCATTATCTCCTTCCTATGACCAGACACTTTAATCTTGCCAGGTGGGCTCTGGGTCAAACCAATGGAATCACTTCTTCGATGCACTGTCGCCATGGTTTCAAACTTCTCCATCAGCGAAGATAGGAGGGGTCCCTTTCTTATCTTACTGGGCTTTATTGGAAGCTCCTGGGTTGGTCCTCCACATTGTCTCTGCTCCGCTGCAGCAAACTTTGCCACTATATCCTGCACGCTGCCCCCTCTCCTCAACCCCCGCCCAGCCCGGGCCCTGCAGTTCTCCCCATTGCCTCTGGGAGCTTCTCCATCCTGGCTCTGACTTCCACAGGGTCCTCCTCCTCCTACCCGGAGGAACAGTGCCCCCACCTCCCGTCGGTGGGTGAGGGGAGGTTTGGGGGTGGCCCTCTGGAATTTGGCCTGGAGGAGCTGAAAGGAAGTGAGGCGCCGTGAAATGTCGCCCCCTACTGGTGACGATCCATGTCTACTCTGGGATGCCTCAGCCCTCAGCCCAGGCCTCTTAGTGGTTCCTGGGGCCCTGCTAGGCAGACTGTGGGCCAGCCTCGGGCTCTCACATGTCCAAGGGGTGACCCTGTTGGGTAGATCTTGGATCAGGTACTGAAGTAGGTTCTCCAGAACCCCTCTGACCTCAGGGCGAGACGTCCTATCCAAGACCAGCCTCCTCAGTGCAGTGACGTCCACGCTCGCTCTGCTGGCTTTGAGGTCTGTTCTCTGAGCACTGTGGAGGAACACAACGTTCTAGTTCTAGAGGGTTCGAAGCAAAGAACAGCGAGTTTGGGCACTTGACTTGGCCAGCAGCCCACTTTTGCTACATTGCTAGCAAATACTTTGTTAACCTCCATTACAACACACTGTTTATTAATTCCCTGCAAAATAAAATGTAAAAGAGCTGTGGCGTACGATTATAGTGGATGCATGTGTGGTCGCAGGGGGAAAAAGTAGAGTGGGTGCAAATCAATTAAAGGGGAATGTGCCAGTGGAAATGCTTTGACAGAGACTTTTTAGTAAGGGTGGGGCAGTAGGGCAGGAAAGAGAATAGGGGGTTGCCAGGTTGGTCATAATCAGGTTATGAAGGTACTATCTGAAAGGTCTAATGCACTGTCAAGGCTGTTGCAAAGACAGACAAGGACTGCAGTAGTGCTGTGTTGTTAGATCCACTTTAATCTTAGAACATTTACAACAAACCCGATGGGTAAATCCACAAAACAAAATCAAGCATACATTTAACAGTATATCTGTAAGCTTTTAATGCTTCCGCATCTCAGTGAACCAAGGCTCTAAAAAAGTTTTGGCGCCATCTAGTGTTTATACTGCAACATCTCGTGTGTGTGATCTCAAAGCAGAATACCATGCAAGTTCTTCAGGAACGATTCTATTGTGCATTGCTAATGTAACAAAATACATCTAGCCTTTCAGAAGGTATACACTTCACATTAATAAAACTGTTAATCTAGAGAGGGGCAGGTCAGACAGAGGCATCCTGAGGTAGAGGTTGCCCTTGACATCAAATCCAGAATTAGCACTATGAACAGCAGTAAAGTTCCCCTCAGAGAAGGCGTAAGGACAAGGAACAGGGGGAGTGCAGAGCAGGGCAGGATAGAGGCAGGGCCGAGTAGGATCAAGGCTGGGCAGGGCAGGGACGGGAAAGAGGCAGGGCGGGGTTACTTCTCTATGATCTTCTCAGCAGAGGCTGCTCTGTGCAGCTCAGCACCCAGGTCTTCCAGACGCTGCCGTCGATCCAGGTCCTGGAGCAGCCCGGCAGGGACCTGGCTCAGGCCGTAGAGAAGACCATACAAGCAGCCGGCTATCAGGCCTGTGGCCCCGCTCTCCCCTGTAACAACATTGCCTGGATCAGGAGGCACTGACATAGCTAGCATAGCCTAGTTGTGTACACATATGTAGACAAACAGACTGGACTATGCATCCATTCTGACCTCCGTGAAACATGGCCCGCCGGCACAGCTCGTTCCAGTCAGAGCCCGATGCCAGGAGGGCATCATAGGCAATCATGGGGGCGTCATGCCCCCTCCGCCCCGCACGGCCCTCTGAGCTCCAGCGCTTGTACAGCTGCATGGAGAGGTGTGAAGGGTATCTAGTCAGCTACATCTAGTAGCCACAAGCTGCACCCACAATGACGCTCGCGTCGACGAACCTCATAACATGTCAATGTCATTCTGTCAATCATTAGTTTGGAGAGAGAGTGACCTTGTCTGTCTCCTCAGCGTCATAGCGGTCCGGGAACAGAGGTTTGTTCTGGCCCTCCTCCTCGATGCCTCTCTCCTCCAGGTAGAACTGCCACTTGGCCTCAAAGTAGAACCACTTCTCCTGGTACTCTGCAGTGGAACACGCCAGAAGAACCCATTTTCTACCACCAGAGACACACTATGTGTTCTCTTTCTAAAACGGACACTAACGTTTTACTCTCGCCCTTTTTGAGTGTGAAATTTTCCCACATCTCTATTTGCCTGTCTGTTCATCTCTCACCACACACACACACACCTGACCTGCCATGTGCCGTATGGTCTTCCTGCAGAACTCCTCGGCCTTGGGCATGACCTTCATGAGGTCACGACCCCAGCTGACCACAGGTTTACCCTGCAGCGCGTACGAGGCGAACAGGGCCGTGGTCAGGGACCCCAGGAAACCTGGACACAGACATGCTACAGCATCAACAGCAAAGCCACTTGAAAAGATTTGAACAGAACCATGCACGTGGGCCAAGTGATTTTTGGAGGACATTCATCGGGTAACTTTGAGGCTGTGGGGGTTTCATTTCCTCGACTCTCCTTAAGTTCAGGCCTGGTCTGAGCTTCCAGTACCTGTGGGGTGGTTGTGGGTCATCCTGCCAGTCTCTATGCTGACCTCCACAAGGTTGTCCAGTCTCTGCGGCTGCCAGTACCTCATGCCCACACACATGGCCTTGGTGGCAGCCCCAAATCCCGAGCCTGTGGATGAAAACAGCTTCAGGTGAACGACCGACACGGGTGCCCACTCCTGGGACAACGACCTCTAAATGGAAGTGATCCATCAAAACGGTGCATGTTGAACTCTGACCTTTCTCGTTGAAGGGCGTGTGCCAGGCGAGCAGGAAGTTGTTGGGTTTGAGGTGAACACAGCCCTCCACAGTGCCGGGGTCGGGAGGGCGACCCTGGAGAGACACCATGGCCTCCACGTACACACGTACTAGTTCCCTGTACAGGTCCTCCAGACACCAGTAGTCTGGAAACACACACACACAGTCAGGCAGTGTGTTTGGCATGTTTAGCATGCCAGGCAGATGAGGGTCGTCGGTGTTGTGGTTCTAAATTTAGCCTCAGCCTGCTGGCTGCTAGATTAGGACTAGGGCAGCTGCTTAAAGCTGGGGATGTTGGGATTGTTTCCACACATTAGAGGGGCTCCTGGGATCCACCAGTGGAGCCCCCACAAACCCTGAATAGCTGTGTGTGTGTGTGTGTGTGTGTAAGAGGAGTAACACCTTTGACATAGCATCAGAGGTCTTTAGAGAGAGCAGGGGCTTTCAGAAGGGTCTCCCAGGCCATGGGTGTGAATCCCACAGTTGTAGAGGGAGGCTGGGAATCAGGGGCTGAGGAAGGGGGAGAGGTTATCCACCAATCTTCTTGTTTCGTTTTCAAAACCAAAGAGATGAAAGCATTCTCACTGCACTGTTTAGCAGGCCTGTTTTACGTTGTGTTTTAAAACACAGCTCCGAAAACGATTTAGTGCTAAACTGTAAATGGACTTTGTACTGTGCTTAGCTCTCATTGCTCAATGCGGAACATGAAAATCAGTATTTGTTAAGTGGGCTTTTTTGGAACATGATGAATCTCGGTTCTCCCGCTCTACTGTGACAGGTTTGTGTGATGGCCACTGAGGTAGCACAGATCTCTCCACATTCAGATTCTTTGTGGTAAGGGACAGATTAGATTAATCTTTGTGTGTCTGTGGTCATATGTATTTCCTTTCAGTGATTCATGGAGGGGGTTTTGGTGGTAGCCCACTGTGTTGGAATGTGACTAAGCAGAGGTCTAATCCCAAAGACTGTCATCCCTGCATCACGGGAGCGCTGCCGGCTTTGAATTGGAATCCCGAGTCTAATCCAGCAGTGGGCTCATCGGGGCTATTGTTCTGAGCGAAAAGGAGAAGAGGGGCTCATGTTTTCCGGACATTCTATTTTGGACTCTTCCAACCTGGCAACTCCTCTTCCCAAATCCTGCGGAGACATTCCCGTCTGTAATAAAGACCGAGACGGGAAGTGTTGCGGCGTTGACATTCATATTTGTGGCTGCGCTTGTTTGGCAATCTGCTCAGGTTGATGAGCCATTTATGACTGATAGGGGATTGCGGTGTCATCGAGCTCTGTCGTAAAGAAATATTGTCCTTTAGCGATTAGCAGTTTAGAAGACAACTATTCTGGTCTCTGTAAACTCAGAGAGATGGAAGTCCAGATAGACAGGTGTGGACTGTAGTGTGTGATGAGTGATGATTTGATTTTGTTAACATTCAAAGAGGCAACAAAACACGAAAATAAACAATATGTGTTTAACGTGTTGGGACTATGCATGTGAACAAGAATGAAGCCACACATTTGGTCTTACTATAAGCAAAAATAAACGACACAACTTCACCATTCCACCATCTAAGAAGAACATGTCCTCACCTGTGACAAGTGCCTCAGCAGTGGTCATATGCATCAGGGCTCCGTCGCTAAGGGGCCAGTTGTCGGGGTCCAGTTTTAGGGCCCCCAGCCCGCCCAGTGTCTCCAGCTCCTCCTGGATCTGGCGCCCTGAAGTGCAGAACTCCCAGCGGCCCTTGCGGTAGCCTAATGCATCACCGACGGCCCCCAGCACCATGCCAGCCTGAAACTTCTCCATAAAGATCCTCGACGGTCTTTCCAAAAAGTCAGGCACAACAGGCCAGTCTCCCGAAAAATACTTTTTCAACACAAAACCTTCTAAATCTCCCACTAGCTGAATATGCGCCACAAATCCAGTACAAGTTCAACACTCCTCAAAACGTCAACTCAACCTCCACTGCCCTCCATCCACCTTCAACAAACCTAGTTATGGATCCTCAAATTCATAAGGCTTCTACTGGTGGTTCCCAAGTCCAATACAATGTTGACTTCCACGCAAGGTTCTCTGCAGTCTAGCTGCTCCCAGACTCTCTGATCGTGTGTGTGTATATGTGTGTGTGTGTGTGCGTTGTTGGTAGTCCCTAGTCCTGGTGTTGGATGAGGAGGTGCCTCTGACATGTCTCATCATCAGTAGCTCTCTCCCTCCCTCCCTCCCTCCCCACCCCTCGCTCTCATAGTCTCTTGGCCTTATTGCCAGTCAGTCACTCATTGCATGCACACACACACATCTTTATCTGCAGCACTTGACTGCGATCAGGTGTCTCCTAAAAAGGCAATCCCCATGGGTGAAGAGGAGGGCTGGGCCTGGTGTGTGTGTGTGTGTGTGTTTGGCAGGAGGGGATGCTGGTGGGCTGGAGGCTGTCAGCTGGTCAGGCACTAGTGTTGACACCCTTCCTGCCCCACAGGAGACAGACCAGAATGGTGCATTACCCAGCTCCGCCTCCGGCCCATCCCGACCTAGAAATGTGCCCCCCTCCCCATGTCACCGCACACTCCCTTGGTCCCTCTGCATGAAACTTCTGTCATCCTCAACCCTCATTGCCCCCCCACCGCCCCATCAACACCAGACCTACACTCTTTCATCCTTTCTCCTTCTTCATCCACACAGTCAGAAAAATGGACTCAAAGCCTGTTCACTTTGTTAAAAACAACATGCTTTATTGACATCCTTCCTTTGCCAAAATAAAACAAAGTAATGTACGGTATGTCTCCGTAACAGCATTCAGACAAAATGCTTTCAATAGTCTTTGTTTTACAGTGGAAGTAATACTGTTTTGATGAGCTGAGTATGACCAATACACAGGGCAACTCATAGCGTACCACATGAAGAACATCAAATAGAGAAAAACTATAATCTCTACTAAACCAGAGCCAAAGGTGTTGTTCTGTCAATGAACATGAAGTATGGCTGACCAGAAAGAAAACGGTGACATGTCGTCATGGCTTCAGGCTGTGGTAAAACATAAGTGTCGACAGCACGTCAACAGGAGATTGGTGAACAGAGTCTTGTCAGAGGACAGAGTAGGTGAAACTCAAGCCGTCTTTAAACGTTTGAGTTCGGTGACAAACCCATATGTTTCCCTCGCCCTGAGGTTCACCATTGTACCATGTCATCAAAACAAGACATCTTTTCATATTTTCATAACAGAAGTCACAACCTTCTAACAGCCTAGCGCTAAACCTCCACACCATAAAAAAAGCAAATGAAACCAAATATGCCTACTTTTGTTTATCAATGACCCTGTTCAACTCAGCCTGCTCTCAGCAGGGTTAAGCATGACATCTGCTCTGCTAAGATAGTTCAGCAGCGGATCTGCGTCATCTCCAACAGATCAAGTCCTCAGTGATCAGGACACAGCCAGCTCCAACTAGTAATCAGAACAGAGTATCTCTGGTTAGAAGCGACACATCTGAGAGCCAAGTCAACACCGACACGACGTGTATCCGACAACAAAGATGAGACTTGTTGTTGAAACAGTGATGTTACTTCTATCATTTGAACACTGACACAGAAAACTGAGTAGGAGACGACTACTCTTACCTGAGTTCTGCGGCAACACGTTAGCGACACAGTAATCAACTCATTCCGTTTTCATTGAGGTGTTCAAAAGTGCGTGTTGTCTATTTAAGAGGACTATACAGACATGGTTTCTCAGTCTTCACCAGTCACATGCCCACAACGTTTACACTCAAATAGTACACATCCATGACTTAGCAAAAAGAAAAACCAACAGTTAAAAAAATGTGGTCTAAATGTGCAGTAACCGATAGTGAACATATACATTAAAACATCATGAAGGGTGCAACCAGAAACTGTAGTCTTCTTGTAAACAGAATAAACTCAACTTGGATTGCTGTGCATTGTTAAAAAGAAGTAAAAAGTGTCAATCAGTGCAGTTGGTAGTTGGCAAGAACAAAACAAATCACCTGGATATGGTTCAAACACCAGTCAAGGAGACTTTCTCTCCTATAAACAGTGAACACCCAACAACAAAAAAACTAAACTAGAATCAGCCAGCGCAGAGTCGCTATAAAACTGAGGATCTCATAATGTGTGTCAAATACCCACCTATTCTTATCCATGGTTATAAATGTATTCTCTCTGATATTGTATTGATATCTGATATTACTCTAAAGCTCTGTATTTATACATAGTACTATGGGTACAGTATCTTACAACTGTAACAATAGTGTTTGTCTGCTGGTGCTGAGCTCAAAAAACATGCTGCTCTGTTCCGATTCTGAATCTGAAAAAAGTGAGTCTGAACTTGTCCTCTGAAGCTCAATGATTGGATCATCTGAGCCGACCCCTCATTCAAACGTTACAACACAGAACTGAATGGGTACTTGAGAGTGAAATGAAAGCGGTTTCTAGCACTGTACACACGCGATGGGTCGATGGATGGCGACCACACTGCTGCTCTCCTGTGATTGGGTGAGAGCCTCACAGGCGGGCACACGCACACATGCTGCCATTCGATGAAAACCAACGGATCCGTTGGTTTCGTTTGTTTTCCTTTCACACTGCTCAATGATCAGCTACACACAAACAAACAAAAAAAAAAAACATGCAGATTCTAACATCCTATATCATTCAGCACTATCAACCAGAGAGCTACACGTGTCCCACTGGGCGCGCGGGCCCCGGTCTCTGCGTCTGCGGAACCACCGCCTGCCTTCAGTCTGCCTGTGCCGGGAATCTCCTGATCTGACGTTGGGGGGGTGGGAGAGCTCAGGGAGGAAGCAGGGAGGAGGCAGAAGCACGGCTTTTCAAGCTGGATGATTGAACTGCTCGTAGGGGACGCCGGGAGATCCATCCACCCATCCTGCTGAAGCAGAGCACACCCCCTCCGCTTCCTCTGGTCGTCAGGCGACGGCGACGAAAAGAAAGAATGTAAAAAAGAAAAGAAAAAAGGACTTCTCGGCTGTTGGTTCCCCTCCTCCTCTTCCCCAGTTGGCGGTTGGCATCGCTCCCCGGCCCCGCACCCTCACCCCATTGGGTGCACAGTCCCTCAACCTCAGGACGGTCTGATTAGTCTCTTTTTGGCTCGTGTGTGTATAAAAATCCTCTCAAGTCAAAAATTGAGTTGCAAAAAGCCCCCTACAGAGAGTTAGGCGGAGCCTATATGGTTTTACGCTTGCCCCCTGCCACAATTGGTCGGGCAAACTCCACAAAGTCATCTATAAGAACAGGCCACGCCCCTGATTGGAGAAAAAAAAAAAAAAAAAACATTTTAGCTGCATCTTTAGCTGACGATTGTGGGATTTCATTTAGATCACTGTGTAGGCCCCGTGCCAGTGCTGGGTACATCTACCCTGAGTTTACTCAGAGTATTGAAGAGCGGCTCACCTTCCTCGTCGTAGTTTGACATGTCATCTGCGATCATGTTGCCAAAGTCCAGGAGAAGGTTCCACGTGTCTTTGGGGATGGACCTCTTGTGATGCTCCTGAATATGAAGGAAAACAGGAGTCAGATGATGACTACACAAGAGAGAGCTCATCTAAAACAGGAACAGTGTTCCTATGCAGGCTTGACAATTACTTACATGATTTGTAACTCATTGTGGTTTTTCAAGAATTGTGGTTTTTCAAATATGAACATGCTGTTGATACGTGAGTATACGTGTCTTCTTTTTGACTTGGGTCCAACCACAGCAACTTACCAGTAAAAACCTGTTCCAGAGGTCTAAGAACTTAAAGCGTCCCGTCAGAACCAGGTTCCAGTAGGCTACAGCCATTTCTAAATCTAATCAAAGAATAGAGAGTGAGGTAGAGAAAAGAGCAGGTGAAAGAAAAAGATAGAGATGGCCAAATCAAACATGCAGCAGATTATAGATTTTAGGTACACAATATGATCAAGTTTTGAGTTTTCATAGCTGGCTGTTGCTGAAAAGTATTGTGTGCATACAACAGCGAGGCAAAGACAGGCTTGGTTTCAAATCCACGACAAAGGTCCTCTGTGTCACTGAAACAGAGAGGGTCACCCTGACTGGACAAATGACATGCTGGTTGTCATGCCAACACAACATACAAACGACTTGGTATCCCCTTCTCCCGAGGGAATACCCCGGTCTCTGGTCTTCTGGAGTTCACATAACCACACATACTGTTCGAAGGAAAACTTTTTTTAACAACCGTACTTTCTAATATGGGTATTTGTTTAGTTTTTGTGGCAACTTTTGCTCACAGGAGCTGAGGTTTTGCGGTAGACATTGGCCCAGAAACACAAGTCAAAATCACCAGCTGGCAACTGGTGTTTCTTGGAGGAATTTCAGCACTCAGGTCAGAAAAACCACACTGGGTTGAAACTCCTTACACTTCACAAGGAGGACAGGCCTAGTTCTGGCAAATTCTGGAAACTTCCTCAGGATTATAATTTGTTGAAGTCATTCTCACAACTACCATTCCATAAATGCTGTGTAGACACAGATACAAATTCCAATTCCAAGAATGTACTTTTCTAACCCTGGGACCAGAACGGTGCCTCAGCCAAAAGCTGTCTGTGCCTCCTTCTCTCTTCTGTCTCTCCAGTTGACCAGGCTTACCTAAGCCCTTCTGGCCGGGATTCTTGGCAAAGTTGAATGTGAACTGGTAGAAGTCTTTGAACTTCCCCGTGTCTTTCAGCTCCTGCTCTAGTCTGGAGAGGAGCGTCTTCAGTTTCTCTGGACTGTCACACCTGGGGGAGAGATGAAGGGGGTGTGAGGAGAGGCAACACACGCACACCTTTTTCTACTGACGTAATGCCAAATCATTTGTCAGTGGAGAGGTGACATCTTTAACTCACCCCAGCTCCGCCATGCCATCCAGAAACTCTTTCCGGCTGAACTCGCACTGCGTGGCCGCCCGGAACTTCCACGCCACCACCAGAACACTCATGCTTGCCGGGTCCAGTGCGAGGTCATCGCAGAACAGTTGGATCCCATCGATGCCAATTTTATTCTCATCTTGAGGGTCTGCAGAGGGGCAAGTATGAGAGATAAACACACACAGAACGCCAAATCACACAAGTTATTTTAAACCTCCTGATTTGGGCCAATGGACCTCATAAAAATTAAAAGACCTATAAGTACATGGCAACATCCTTGCCTTTGTAGCGGTTGTACAGCTGTTCCAGCTTCTTGCGGTCTACCGAGGTTTTCATGGATTCTTTGTAGTAGAGGTCAGGGTTTTGAAAGTAGTTGTCTGTTGCCACCTCTAGTTTCCAGTCATTCTGCGTCAGGCAGTACACCGCAGTTCTCTCCCCGGCCTGTGTGAAGGACATGAACTGGCGAACCTTGTCCTTCTGCGATGACTTCAGTTTATGCTGCAAGACAAACACAAGTGCCCAGAATAAATGATGATCATCTTGTGCAAGTGTGAATGCACACACTTCTAGCCCTGACCTTCCAAATAGTACTTTTCAAGGATTAGACATTTCGGGTGCTAATTCTACTCAAATCTGTTTTACTGGAAACAAAGTGCACGTAAATAATTCAGATTTAGACAAGATAGTGTTGTGTTGACAGTGACCTGTAAACTGTCAAAACTAAAAGAAGAAAGATTCACAAGCCCTGGAACATATGACTGGATACTTCAGCTATGCTATGCATCAGGGAACACATTACTGCATGCTACAGAGGTAAACAAACGTTTGATCACAATCACCCACGGCCGTCCGCCTCTGTCAAATCTCAAGAGTGTCTATGTATGCGCGATGGCTATCGTGAGAATTGCATCGTCTTGCAGAGTCAGACCTGACCCGCCCGATAGAACTCCACAAGCAACAACGTTCTGACTGGGCAGTCCCTCGCGTAACCATCTGCCGGTCCACCACTCAGCCCCAACGCATAGGCGACATACCAAAAAGGGAAAGGTACGTGCCGCGGGTGTCCGTTCTCAAAATACCAACAACTGACCTTCCATTTCCCCCATAAATTGCTACAGAGCACGACACACTAGCAATGCGACACATAACGCAAAGGACACCCCTGCTCCCCGATACGACAGGTTTTCTTGCGCAACTCAAACACGTTTCTATATTTATCACGCGTTGCAGGGGATTTAGTAATACGTTTGGGCTTATCATTTTGATGTTACCTACCATTTTATCACCCGCTGTTTTGGTCAACTAGATATCCAATACCCCTGTACGCCTGCGCAGGAGCTTGCTAGGCACTGCGCTACTGTACAGAGACAGGTAGCTTTGGGAATTGTAGTTCTCTACATTATAAGCGATTGGGGCCTCTAAGTTGACAAAGTTATCAAAAGTTGGCAAACGTTATTAATTTTTTTCTTTCGAATAATGCACAAAACATTATCCACTATGGATTGTCTTACATTTAAAGTAAATCAAACTTACTTAGAGCTAGAGTTAGGCCTTTGTGGCAATGTGAGCTTGCAAGCTAGTTGGCCAGTCTTTGGACTTTTGAACAAGTCAAGAAATGCTAATTCGAGATGTCTGAAAGCTACAATAAATACATTTCACTTGCTGTCAAACTCAAGTAAAGACAAAATATTAGCGAGAAAGTAACAAACTTAAGAACTACATATCCCAGATTTCAAAGCAGATATAAAGACATTGTTTCGGAAGTAAAGTAAATTACTCTATTTATACATTTTATAAGGGAACTACAAGCCATAGTAATTTGACATTAGACGTGAATAGTTCATTTCGAATTGCAGAGATTTTCGTGTGTGGTTTATTGGTTGTGGCGCCTTCAAAAACCTTTGAAGAAGTTGTAGAAGTTCGCAGAACTAAGTTCGCTAGCTACCCGTCTGCCATGCTAACGCAGCTAGCTAGCAGCAGCTGGCTAGTGCGGCTTCCCAGCGTAAGCTCTTTTGACAGCCTCTAGATTCTTTCGATTACGTTACGAGCTAGGCTAATAATGTCAGCTAAGTTACACGATTTTGTGTGCACAACGATAGTTTCACATTTCTCAAAGTGACAAGTACAAGCATTAAACGATAACGACCATACATACCTGACAGACGTGGTTAGGGCTTAGCTAGCTAGCTAACAAGTAGTCGATCACAGCAAAGGGTCTTACAACTGGAAAAACATGAAGTTTGTTGCCCAGTGAATGCCTGCCTCACAAGGTCCAGGCAGCGTAGCGCTGGCTGGAGCTGGCTATGTGGCATTGGGGAGGGGTGGGCATCACAAGAGGACGATTGTTGTTGATCATTTACTGTGGAGTTTAGAAGGATACTGTGAACTGAGAAGACGACGTATTACTCGAGTAGGTATACATACGCACGTTTATTTTGACAAAACATTTTAGAGAAGCCTACCGAATGACAAATTGACATTTGAAGTTTATTGTTATGCTGGATTTCATTGACGGTGAATGAATGATGTGTAGCCTTTTGCCGTGTAGGTCACGTAATACATAGCGCTAGGCATCAGATAACGCATAATTTTCTTGAAATGGTAAGAAATAAGTGTTTGTATGTGTGAGTGAAAGATACATGAAGTATAATATTGAAGTTAGGTTGCTGTCAATGTAGGTTCTCATTCACGGGTGAACCTTTACATTTGTAATATTATTTATTATTCTTAAAAAGGTGTTTACACCTTTCTTATCTGTTTTTACCTGTTTCTCAACACCTTCTCAGTGGAGTCCTAAACAGTGAACATTCACTACAGAGAAGGGATTGACAGCAGTAGTGGCAGAGTTGTGCTGGTAGGAGCAAAGAAGAAGGATCTGAAAGTAGCATGAACAGCATCAATCCTCAGTGACTCATGAATACACAGGTATGGTCCCGCTAATTGAATTGATAAGGACACATCCAACTTCTTTGTCACCTTCCTGGATTTTAACAAACCTTTTCCAATTTCTTTTGAGATGCATTGACCGATGGATTGGCATTACAGGATGAATCTTATTGAGGCCCGATTTTCTTTTCAATATAATTGTACTTTATTTAAATACGATTACATTTATTATCAAATGCACATTAATATAGTCAGTGGCAATGACATGCATGATTCCAGCACTTTGCTGTGGGATTCCATGCTTTTTTAACAGTTTGTTTATGGATGACTCATTATCCTGTATGCTCTCAGCGGCCATGTGACAGCTGTTAATGGGGTGAGGTATGTTGGGGGTGGGGTGATGGGGCCACAGAATGCAGGTGTGCCTCGGCAGGTAATGTACCTGAGCAAGGTGTTGTTTGAGCAGTTCAGGTATCGGCCCCGCCCACAGAGACAGCTGATTCTTTGAACTGTGTCATTTTACAAAGCCATTAGAATGACTTCCTTGACTGCACTTTCTGTTTCTCTCTTTCTGTCTCTCTCTGCATGTCCCTGCTTATCTCTCCTTGTTTCTCTTGATCTCGTTATTTCGTTCCCAGACTGAACTTACCCTGAAAACCTGTTTTTAAACAGCAGGGTTTATATCTCTTCGTTCCTCTCTCTCCACCGCACCACTCATCTCTCCCCAGGTGAGTCATTAGAAGTTGGATGCAGGTTGCGTATGCACTGTTGTGCCTTGGCCTGGTGGGGGCTCTGCAGAGAGACCAGGTGGCCCAGCATGCCATCAAGTTGCATCGGGGTCGGGGGGCGGCGGCCACACATGGGCGGAGCTGGGTGACGGACAACTGCAAGCGGCTGGATGGGCTCATACGGCACAAGAACGCCGTGGTCAGGAAGCTGGGGGTGGCGGCCGACGCCGTGGGGCGAGACCGAGCCCTCTCCGAGCCTGAGAGACTCTTCCAGGTGACTCGCCATCATCCTGGTCTCCTAGTCCAGTGGTTCTCAATCCTGGTCCTCGGGACCCCCTGCCCTGCATGTTTTAGACGTTTCCCTCCTCAAACACACCTGATTCAAATTAATGGGTCGTTATCAGGCCCATTTATTTGAATCAGGTGTGTTGGAGCAGGGAAATATCTAAAACATGCAGGGCAGGGGGTCCCGAGGACCAGGATTGAGAACCACTGTCCTAGTCTATACACAAATAACCTTCTGTTGGTCCAACACGTTACACCAGTACCTTGTTGTGCCCCACAGATCCATTGATAGTCTGAGCTTCTTTTCCTTCACCCAAAATGGCAGACCCCTCATCCTGGTGTTTTCCCCCTATCCAGGTCCACACTCTGGAGATATTCCAGAAGGAGCTAAATGAGAGCGAGCGCTCGGTCTTCCAGGCGGTGGTTGGCCTACAGAGGGCGCTACAGGGGGACTACAGGGACGTGGTTAACATGAAGGAGAGCAGCCGCCAGAGGCTGGAGGCCCTTAGGGAGGCAGCCATTAAGGTGAGGTCAGAGGGAGCACGACAGGGGCCGCCATCCTGAGTACCGAGGTAGTAGGAAGTTTACCTCTGGCATTGTCCTTATGTTAGTTTGGTGTTACAGTGACTGACTTACTTGTCAATAATACGGCTCATTTGACCTCTATCCAGCCCATACATGTCTATTCCTGATTGAATAATAGAGTGCTCTAAAGCTTGAGTTTGACCAGATGACTGGTTGACAGAGGTGGAGAGTTGTGTTGCCATGGTAACAGTCTGAGAGGGGAAAAGGCCCTGGCCACTGCTGGAGAGGTTTCACTTCTCTTATCTCTGATTGGATGAGGCTCAGAGAATGGGTTGCGTGGGGACAGCATGATTCGGTCTAATACACTCCTAATACACTCCACATTTGTCACAGCCACATGACACTGGATGGCCTTCCTATTTTTCTGTTTCTTGGTTGTTTGAATACAACATGTTAAATGTTGTATATTTGAGTGCAATTTTAAACATGAGCATAGTGTGCAACTGTGTGTGTTCATGTGTGAAACGTGTGTGTGTTTGTCAGGAAGAGCAGGAATACTTGGAGCTGGTAGCTGCAGAGAAGCACCAACAGGAGGCGCTGAAGAGCGCCCTGGCCCAGAACAAGACCCTGTCCATGCTGGATGAGATCCTGGAGGACGTGAGGAGGGCAGCTGACCGGCTGGAGGAGGAGATCGAGGAGCATGCCTTCGACTACAACAAACAGGTCACTTCGCTGACTTGTATCCTCTGTGGATTGTTTAAAATGCCTCAAAAAAGAAAAGAAAAGAACAATTGGTTGTATGCGTCAAATGTTTCTTCATCCAAATGGATCAGAAAACACCTCTGCTTTGTGTTGTTGCTGATTGGCTGTTCATCCTATTGCCGTGCAGATGAAGGGAGTGAACGTGGAGGCGGTACTGAGGGTGGAGGACGACGACGAGGACGGAGGGAAGAGAAAGAATGTGTCCCGGAGGAGGGAGGTGGAGGATGTCCTTGGACTGAGCATGCTCATTGACTCCCAGAACAACCAGTATGTCCTGACCAAGCCCAGGGACTCCACCATGCCTCGCGCCGACCACCACTTCATCAGGGTCAGCCTGACCCCTGACCCTTACTCTTATAGGCCACAATGGAAGTGTAATGGAGCTAAAACTGAACTAAAGGGTGCTTTCCCCCAAAATGTGTAGCATCACAGACATGACACAGTCACTGACCCACTGCCTCATTGAGTGTTCTAAACTGTCGAGAAGGAGATCGTTTGACTGCTTTTGCCTGACCTGGCTCTGTGTGCTGCCGCTCAGGATCTGGTGTCGGTGGTGATGCTGTCTCTGCCGTGTGGTTGGCTGTGCACCCTGATGGGCCTGCCCCCCATGTTCGGATACATCGTCTGTGGGATCCTTCTGGGCCCCTCCGGCCTCAACAGCATCAAGGTGTGTGTGTGTGTGTGCACGTCAGCCTGTGTGCGTACCTCGGACTGAAACAAAGACGGGTCTGTGCCTCTTTGTACGTAGTGTATGCATAGGGTGTTGTCAGTGTGGATTTGATGTTAGCGTGCTGTGTGTGCAGTCCATGGTGCAGGTGGAGACGCTGGGGGAGCTGGGCGTGTTCTTCAATCTCTTCGTGGTGGGACTGGAGTTCTCCCCCGAGCGCCTACGCAAGGTACCTCCCGTTCCATCATGTCGTAGACCGTCTGTCGTGTATCACCTCTCATGTACCATCTACTATGTTCGTGTACCATCGATCATGAATCCCACCACTGGTGCTAGACTCACATGGTCTGCTGCTGCCTTACTCCTGAATCTTAACCTTTGACCTGGTGCATATCTCTCTCTTTCTTTGTTTGTTCCCTGCCCTCCTTGAAACTCCGCCCTAAGCGAATGAGCAGAGAATTAAGTTGACTCACTTTCTGATTTGGAACATAAAGGCAAAAGTATCCAACCTTGCTTTGCGTAATATTTGGTGTGTGTGTGTGTGTGTGTGTGAAGGTGTGGAAGACCTCGGTGCAGGGCTCCTGCAGCCTGAGTCTGCTGATGGTGGGGGCCGGGTTGCTATGGGGACAGGTTCTGCGTATTCGGCCCACCCAGACAGTCTTCATCTCCAGCTGCCTGTCCCTGTCCAGCACGCCCTTGGTGTCTCGCTTCCTGGCTGGGGGGGGTCGCCCAAGCGCAGAGAAGGAGGGTGTGTATGCTTGTGTCGAACATTTCAGACGTTAGTTTCAATGTGAGCTCAATGTTGCTCGATTGGGTACGATGCTGTTCCACTACCTAATGCACAATGTGTGTGTGTGCTTAGGAGACCTGGACCACAGCAGTGTTCTCCTGGGGATGTTGGTAATGCAAGATGTTCAGCTGGGCCTCTTCATCGCTGTCATGCCCACCCTCATCCAGGCGCAGAGTGGAGACTTGGGCAGGTGAGTGAGGCTTACACACACTCACACACACACACATACACACACACAAACACACACATAGACCTAATCAACAAAAAACCATGGATGGTTGAAGTGTCGCGAGTGTTCCGTGTTGTGTGTGTGTGGCAGTGTCCTGGTGGGGGGCCTGCATGTGGTGCTGCTGCTGGGCCAGGTCCTGACCTCCCTGGCTGCAGTGCTGCTGCTCTGCGGCCTGCTCAGGGCCTTCCTGGTTGGGCCCTACTACAAGAAGCTGCACGCCGAGAGCAAGGGCAGCAAGGAGATCCTGGTCTTGGGAACTACAGCCTTCATCTTTGTCATGCTCACGGTAATGCCAGCTCCTCTCCACCAGATGGGGCTCTCTGCTCTCGGGTCTCCCTCACTCTCCCTTGGTTGTTCTTCTCCCTCTGGCAGCGACCTTGTCGGGTTTTAACCCCCGTCTTGTCCGCGCGACCGTCCCCTAGGTGACCGAGTTCCTGGACGTCTCCATGGAGCTGGGCTGCTTCCTGGCCGGAGCGTTGCTCTCCTCCCAGGGTCACATGGTCACCTCCGAGGTCCTAGGCTGCATCGAGCCAATCAGAGACTTCCTGGCCATCATCTTCTTCGCCTCTATTGGTCAGGAGGCTTCACCTATGTACTTTGTGTCACTGGGCTCTTTATGGCTTCAGTGTTGTCTAGGCTCTGTATTTTCCGAGTTAAAGATGTGCTCTAATGTGACTGGATGGGGGAAAGTCAGTTCCCCATGATGGGTCTATACTTGCTGAGTGTGTGTTCTGTCGTCTGCCGCAGGGTTCCACGTGTTCCCTACCTTTGTGCTGTATGAGCTCACCATCCTCGTGGTGCTCACTCTCTCACTGGTCGTCATGAAGGTAATGTACCTGAGACTCTCCCACTCTCACTCACTTACTTTCTCATCTGACTCACTCACTCATTCACTTTCTCATCTGACTCACTCACTCACTCACTCACTCACTCACTTACTTTCTCATCTGACTCACTCACTCACTCACTTTCTCATCTGACTCACTCACTCACTCACCGGTCAAGAGGAAGGTGGAGTCAGACCCCCTCTCACACTAGCCTATCTCCTCTCCTCTCCGGTAGTTTCTGATGGCGGTGCTAGTCCTGTCAGCCATCTTGCCACAGGGCTCCAGACACATCCGCTGGATCGTGTCGGCCGGCCTGGCGCAGGTCAGCGAGTTCTCCTTCGTGCTGGGCAGCCGCGCCCGCAGGGCGGGCATCATCTCCAGAGAGGTCAGTGGCGGGGGACGTCAATCGCTGGCTTGGTAGCTTTAGTTGTCGTTTGTCAGGTTTAACATGTGAACGTAAATCAATACATAAATCAATATTGAAGAGGGCTCGTTCCTTTAACATCTTTGTATGCCCCCCCCTTCTCTCTACCTCCCTCTCTCTCTCTCTCTCTACCTCCCTCTGTCTCTCTCTCTCTACCTCCCTCTGTCTCTCTCTCTCTACCTCCCTCTGTCTCTCTCTCTCTCTCTCTCTCTCTCTAGTGTGCACTTTAGGATACATTTTAAAATGTTGCACACCTCAGATTGCACATTTTGTGTGTGTGTGTGTGTGTTACTTAGATATTGGGTACAATTATGCATCATCATCTCATTTAGTTCTGCCCCCCATCTCCTCTCTTTTTCTCTTCTGTCCCCATCTAATCTCTCTCTCTCTCTCTCTCTACCTCTCTCTCCCTCCCTCCCTCTCTCCATCTCTCCCCAGGTGTACCTGCTGGTCCTCAGTGTCACCACTCTCAGTCTCCTCCTGGCCCCGGTGCTTTGGAGAGCCGCCACGCACAAGTGGGTGCCCCGCCCGGAACGCAAGGCGCCCATCTGACCCTGTTCAGCAGCCAGTGCTCTCTGTTGGCTCCAGTCCAAGCCGTGGTAGCAGGTCCAAATCACTCATTACAATGGGAGATAGACTGGGTCTATCTTTTTCAGCTCCAGATGAACTTTTTTTGATAAGGGTGGTTTTGGTTTTGTGTCATCATGTTGATGGTGCATAGATTTAGGGTCAAAGCAATATGTTAGGTCTAAGAAGTCTGCTTGTGTTGTATGAGTCTGTATAGCCTGGACCAAATTTTAGATATAAATGCTGAATCATGGAGATAAGTTCAGAATTGTATGACTGTAGAATTCTGCCCGTTCAAATGTATTCCATAATTTCTACGGCTACTGAACACCGAACATATTTATATGTCCCACATCATCCCAAAAGGATATGAAGGAATACTCATCTTTCCATTCCAATGTAACTTTCTATCTGCTGTATTTGAATGTCAAGCTGTAGAGACGTGTGGCGGAATATTCCAGGCATAACACTGACCCACACATACTTTCAGGGCTTTGCATACTATGCGTTTATTGCACTCCTATGACAATTAATACTGTATACTGTTTGTTTCATCATTTTGTTTGTCTTAATATTGTTTATTTGTATCATTCCAGTGACGGTTGAGCATTGACGGCACTATATATTACCAGGTCAAATTCCTGCCTTCGCAATATTTGTCTACATCTCTATTGTTCACTATTACGTGCTCGGTAGACTGACTGGATTTATTGATGTTTATATTTATGTATCTACCTAACAGTCTATATATAGATTAATGTAAGTGGTGGGGCACCAAGCACAAAGAGGTTTTTGTCTTTTTATATTTTCCTCTTCTTTTCTTGATATATTTTTTATTATATTATAATATGCATCCAATCATACCATGATGTATGACATGTTTTGGGAAATATGTGCATATTTATAAATAAAGATAGGGTTATTCTGAAGGTATATTTTGTATTTCCCTCTTGTAGTCTGGAAGTGTTGGAGGTGCGTAGATGTCTGTTCTTCTACAGTAGAGGGTGGTGTTATCTGTGAGGGAGAGGGAGAGGGAGAGGAGTTCTGTGTCCAACTCTGTGTGTGTGTACATGCTTGTGTGCGGTGCGTGTAAGCTGATCACCAGCACAGACCCTGCAGTCAGCAGGAATATAAACAAACTCATCATCATTATCATCCTATTAGCATGTCAATCCCAGGGGATAGAGAAGCACACACAGTTCTCCATTCAGGAAACGTCACGAAATGTTGCATATTTCTGTACTTCAGTGAACCAAGACAAATTTTTGATTTATATATAATGTCTGTATTTTTACATTCTCTTCCTACTTTGTATACAATTTCATAATGAAACAAATGTATGTGAAAATTGTTAAAACTGTTAAAATCATTATAGATTGCAAAGCATTCAGTATTACAGTATATATAATACCCAGTTTAACACAGATTTTCATTGATGTGCATTACTTTTGTACAAGTTCAAGTCATGCTTACATTACGAAGTTACAGTACCCCTCATAGTGTTTCTCATTAATGTTTTGGTGGAAGGGTTGCCAGGTTAGAAAAACCTCCCTTTTCCTTGTTTTATTCTTTACATATGGATGAGTAACACACATTTTCTAGTGTTGTCCTATCTTTCAGCCGTGAGGTAGAAGACCACCTTGCCTTCGTTGGGGTCGTGGATATTCTGGTAGGCGATGTTGTGGGCCTCCACCCGGCATTGGAGCTTAGCCGTCATGTGACCCTTTAGAGTGAAGCGGACCGCAACCAGAGGGTTGATGTAGGTGGGCTGGGGGTGGGAGAGGAAGGGGAGAGGATGGACGGAACAGGAAAATAGGTGAGGTTTCTTCATGTTCACAATCACAATGTATAAATTGTATGGATTAGAAATACAGGTTATAGATATAGCGATCCTGTGCCTTCTAGGGACTCATTTCTGTGTCTGAGACAAACGATTTATCAGAGATCATAGCCCTGAGTTTACCTGGGCCAGTTTGCCATAGTAGGGGAAGTAGGAGAGGTCTAGGGTTCCATTGGTGGGAAAGTACTCAATGTTGTGCACGTTTTCCTTTCCGCTCTGGTGGAATACACACACACAAACACACACTGAGAGGGAGACCCAGAGTTGTTAGGTTAACTGTAGCCTTGGCAGATATTAAGCTCTTACTCACCAGCACAGTGCAGTTCACATGCGGGGGCATGCCTGTCCCATTGTTTGGGAGAAAGTTGATGACCTGGGGGAAACACCAAATATTTCCATTCACAATCTCTAGTCATCATTTTGGAATCATTTTATGTGATTGGTGTGAATACTCCAGAAACCACTAATAAACTGTGGGGAGGAGGGACTGTAAAAGCGGAGGTCCAACTGTAATATAGTATAATTAATGTTCCGTATATGAATGTGTTGCGAACATTTATTACAGTCTCGTTTCGTGAACGCACCCTGTTCATCTTAATAATGACGCATGGCATTGAGGTCTTGTAGCCGAAGGAGGTGTCATTCAGGCCAGAGCACGGTCCCAGCATGCTCTGGGTGAAGGGACATGACCACTTGGTGTGATTTGGCGCCAGGAAATGGTCCTGTATGAAGTACTGGTCTTTGGTGCAGTTGTAGTGGTTTGTGTGCATCTGTATATCATCGTTGTAGGCTGTGAGAGACAGAGAAAAAGAGAGACAGAGAGGAGAAAGGGGGATAGTGGAAACAAGATTGAATTAAAGTAAATTGAACAAAGAAAAAAGGGGTAAGGCACAATGGTATTTTATCAGGGTATCCCTCATACAGAACCATTACAACACTTAATCACAAAACATTGTGATTAACTCAATACTTACGGTGCAGGAAGTGTTTGAGGCAGTTGGACTTCTTTGTCCAGCAAGATGTGTCTGACATATTGTAGGTGATCTCCACATCATCCTCTCCATATGAATCTGGCCACACCATCACCCCTACACAGAGAGAGAGAGAGAGACAGAGAGAGAGACAGAGAGAGAGAGAGAGAGAGAGCACAGCACAGCACAGCAATCAGTGTGAGGGTAGGGGTGAAGCCAGTGGTCTGTAATGACAAACCTGTACAATCCCATTTTGTAAGAGTGGTGATTAAATCTTTGGAGATCATGTTGTTGTGTAATGCATGTTGGTCTGTGTATGGCCCACCTGGTGATATGAGTCGGTCTTGGTAGTCCGGTTCGTAGGGGCTCAGAGTGTACAACAGTACCCAGATGGCCAGACAGAACAGGCTGGTCATCACCACATAGAAGGCCACATAGTACAGACTAATGTAGACTAGAGAAGAGAAGGAAAGGGATGGAGTTACCAAAATACAGAGCCATTATACTTTAAAAAAATCCTGATCATCGTGTGGGTCAACAGATGATTTCTTTTTCAACACGTTCAGTACTTGAAAATGTTGGTTACAATCTGTCCTTAAGTTGTGTATGTTTCATTCTGTAACCATGTAGAAGTGAGTGGCAACCATGTGCCATTTGTGCTGGGTTCATGTCTGAGAGTCTAGTGGCTTCCCTGTGGCTCTGCTGGGGTTCCAGTCATGGTTACATAGACTGTAGTAATAGTAAGTCTGTATTTACGATGGCAGGGCCAAGGTGCCCCTCTCTGGGTTTGAGCAGGGGCTAATCTGACCATGAGATCAGTCAGAGGACGCTAGCTGACCACAGTCTCTCCTCCCTCAGAAACTACCCCTGTTATCTAATGTCCACACACTCAAACACGTTGGCATACCGTGATATCAGAAGGACAGGACAATGTCAGGCCTCATTGTCGACCTGTGTCTCTACAGTGTGTGTGTGAGAGAGAGAGAGCTTAAAGTGAAGATTTAGGGGAGATCATAAGTCTGTGGGTGACAACTCCAATTGTGTAGCCATTTATAACTGAGCAGAAGGTTCTGAAACATTACTCAACACACCAGCTCATGTTTTAACGCTGTTTATCTCAGATCTTGGAAAGCCTGTAGGTGGATAGGCATTTGTTAACACCTGTCTGGACAGTCAAAGATGTGATGGCTTGTCAATATGTTGACAATAAATTGCCTACTTAGACAATCTAAACATCTGCATACAAACTCTACCTACCCCATTTCACTGGTGTTCGGCCCATAAATGTCCCATTGTCAGAGTTCCAGACGAAGTGGCCAAAGTCTTCACAGCGCTGGCCGCAGGTCCTCTTCTCCTTCAGGGTGGCCATGATGACGACCGGAGGGATGTGGGCAGAAGCAGCGACGGCGAATCCTTCTCCAAAACACTGTGGTTTCCTAACCTGATGACAGTTCTACGTGAGGAGCATAGGAGGTTTCTCCAGCATGTGTCCTTCACTTCTCCTCCACTGGATGTCTGAGGTGTTTTAGGTCCCTAAACTCTCCCACTATTCTACGGTCCTCAAGGTTCCGTCTTCTTGTTCCTCTCTCTCCTTCTCCTGTGCTCTTGCAACAAGACGTCCGTGATTTGGGACTGCTCATTTATAGCTGTTGATAAGGGCATGTGCAGGTGTGAGTTACACGTCAGGGCCTGAGGGACATCTAGAGAGTGTCACCTTGAATAAGTCCCAAGATGGATGCAGTTTAGAACTCGAATGACCGCTATGAGCACCCAATGAAAGGTCAAAAGGATCATAAACCATGTCTTTTCAGACGGTTAATACTTGTATGACATGGCTCAAATCGAATCAGTAAAATAAAACTTGAAGCAATTGTACTTTAATACCTCGGTAGTTTCCTTTCATTTTCTATAAGAAATATGGAAACTATTGTAAAAATCCTGTACACATGATTTAACTTTATTCATGCCACTGCATTGTAATTCTTCACACATAAATCTTCACATTTACTTTCGAGTGTAAGATTGTCCCCTTTGAACACATTGTGTTTGAATGGCAAAACTATACACAATGTCAGTCTCTGTTTGCATAACGGCTGTATGTTGTGGTGGTGTTACTAAGACATTTTCATTGAGATGAAGTTGTTCTCGTGACTCTCGGTCTAGGTTTACATTCAGCACATTCCACTTCAGCCCACCACAGAAATCTATGACAAATGCTTCGCCTGTCTCTCTCTCTCTCTCTCTCTCTCTCTCTCTCTCTCTCTCTCTCTCTCTCTCTCTCTCTCTCTCTCTCTCTCTGTCTCTGTCTCTGTCTCTCTCTCTCTGTCGCGCTCTCTCTCTCTGTCTCTGTCTCTCTCTCTCTGTCGCGCTCTCTCTCTGTCCCTCTCTCTCTCTCTCTCTCTCTCTCTCTCTCTCTCTCTCTCTCTCTCTCTCTCTCTCTCTCTCTCTCTCTCTCTGTTACACAAACACTCACGCAGTCTTCCTCATTATGTACTGTACACATAGGGAAAGGTATTATGGAGTTAGTGGATAAAGTCTTTAGGGAAAGGTGTTGAGTCAGGCAGATATGTGTGTATGAGTGTGTATGTGTGTGTGCACAAACAGTGTGTGTGAGTGGAAGGGGCTAAACCTCTGTCTTAGGTCTACCCCAGCCTCAGTCGTTGAATGTTTGCTGTCCTGTCTTTTCTGTGTTCAGCTCTGCAGGGGACAGACAGACGGATGCTCTCACTATTCTTCAACTGAATTATCCAATGTGGAGGAAACCCTAATCCCTGGCATTTCCTGTCAGGATTTTCATACAGTTTGTCCATCTGTCTGTTTTTTCTTCCCCCCCCCCCTCATTTTCACGAGGAAGGAAGCTGGGGCTGGTCCTTACTGGTCCATACTACCCTAAACCTCTTTACGCCTTTTTTCATTGCAATTTATCATCGTTTATCTGACATTCCTCTTCTGCAGCCATGGATTTGGGTAGCCTGACCACGGTGGTGGCCAACTCCGCCTATATCTCAGCACGTGGTAGCTTTGACGGCACCGCCAACCCCGCCGCCAACCGCGACAAGAAGTACCATGCCCGCCTCAAGCTGCCCCACATCACGGTGTGTGAGGGCCTCGTGGAGACTCTGGACCTGGGCTTCCAGAGCGTGTGTGTGGAGCAGCCCATCGGCAAGCGCCTGTTCCGGGAGTTCTTAGAGTCCAACAATGAATACAAAGGTCCATCTCGCCTGTGGAAGGATGTGGAGGAGTACAACCAGGCAGAGGACAAGGACCGCGCCAAGAAGGCGTCTAAGATCCTGTCACGCTACATGGAGCCAGACGCCAAGCTCTTCTGTCCCTTCCTGCCCGAGAACAGCATCACCAAGGTGAAGGAGAAGCACCAGGACGCGTCCGACGACCTCTTCAACGAGACGCTGGCCAGCGTGCTAGACTTCCTCAAGGAGGTGCCTTTCACCTTCTTCCTGGAGAGCATGTACCTCAAGAGGTTCCTGCAGTGGAAGTGGCTGGAGATGCAGCCCATGGATGAGGACTGGTTCCTGGACTTCCGCGTGCTGGGGAAGGGCGGCTTCGGGGAGGTGTCGGCCTGCCAGATGAAGGGCTCGGGGAAACTGTACGCCTGCAAGAAGCTCAACAAGAAGAGGCTGAAGAAGAGGAAAGGCTATGAGGTGAGAGAGCTGGGAAATTAGGGTTTCTTTTCTGATTCATATGCGGGGTGAGAGAAAATAAATGGCTGTGGTGCAAAGCAGCCTGATAGTGAAGTTATTGGTACAGTATGCATGAGAAGAAAGATGCGAGTACTAATTGTCACATCAAGGTCAGGGTCATTTGTTGCATTCTTAATTTACCTTATATGTTATGATCGTTGTCCAAGTGTTGAATGGATTATAGTTTCAATTGTATCACTTCCACAAGTTCTAGAATACATATTTTACAGCAGTTGATCAGATCATCCAGATCATTTCTAGTGGATGAGCAATGCTTAATAGATTAGCATAAAGACTTACGTGGACAGGCACCTTGACCTTTATTAGACAGTCACAGCTTTACAGATTAGGGATTTTATTGCACAACACTCAAGCTTGTTGCCTAATGTTCCCATAAACTCTTCACTGTACACTGACTTCCCCGCATTCCCTGTGACATCGATGATGAGAAATCTTAGCTGTAAAACATTGTGTGTGTGTAAGGTAGAGTAGGGAAGGCTAGTGGCATGAAACTGCGATTACTGACGTGAAAACTGCTGTCACTAAAATGAATGGAAGATATCAGAATGTAACGGGTTTGGGAATGGAAATGGTGAGTTTAGGTTAAAGATGGACTAAAATAAAGTACTGGACATGGGAAATAATGGAATAATGGTCTGTGACTGTCCATGGCGGACCAAAGGCGAAAGGTACTCGGTGTGAAGATGTATGACGTGTCGGAAGGTTTTCTTCTGATTGTGAAGGATGTCCGTTCTTAATAAAAACACTGTGCGTCTATTGGTGTTTTGTGTCAAGGTTACACACACGGTTAGAGATGCTGGACATCATCATTCCGACCTGGTTCCACCGGCAGATCAATTGATCATGCAGGGCCCAGGCTGGTTAGACAGTGAAACTAATAGGTTCACTAGCCCTCATGGCAGAACGCAATTCACCTGTGGCTTACATGGTAAGCACTCAACAGCGATTATTGAGATCCTCATTAAATGCCAAACACACCAAGCTTTGTTTATAAATGGAACAGAACTGGGATGGATTTGGGTGTGGAGAGGATATTTGTGCCTGTGTGTTGACTGTTTGTGAACCATACATGTTCTCCTCCTCTCCTCCAGGGGGCAATGGTGGAGAAGAGGATTCTGGCACGCGTCCACAGCAGATTCATTGTCTCCCTGGCCTATGCCTTCCAGACCAAGACCGAGCTCTGTCTGGTCATGACCATCATGAATGGAGGTGACCTGAGGTGAGGCGCAACACGTCCACGCGCACACGCTCAAGGACGTCAGTCACACTCAACCTGTACCCACAACAGCTATCACAAACCTACACATATATCTCTCTGAAAATGCCGACATGTCCCACATCATAAACGGAATGTATCCCCGTCCGTACCATGTGTATTTTCTTAGGTATCACATCTACAACGTGGACGAGAACAACCCAGGTTTTGACGAGGCCAGAGCCTGTTACTACGCAGCCCAGATCATCCAGGGCATGGAGCACCTCCACCAGAAGAGAATCATCTACAGAGACCTTAAACCTGAGAATGTGCTCCTAGATAATGAAGGTCAAATCAACAGATTGATATAGAACTCCAAACCACACACACACAAGCACACACACTTTGTGTGCTGCAACAGACTAAGACATGCTCACAGGCCCAATAGGCCCAGTATCTCTGACGTGTATTTACCGTTGTGCTGGTGTTTGCTCCCAGGTAACGTGCGTATCTCTGACCTTGGTTTGGCTGTGGAACTGGCGGAAAACCAGGACAAGATCAAAGGCTATGCTGGAACCCCAGGTACAGTAGTGGCACACAGTGGCTGGCCCCTAGCTGCCATCAAGCCATTTGACCCCTACTGTCCCCCATTCATTTCGCATAAGTGGCCTACCTACAGTACTCGCTTCATACCGTGACCAGTCAAATAGTCTGTAAGTCAATATTAAGGGCTCATACATGGTATCACCACAGTTTTGCCTGCTAGGGCCAGTTGTTCCAAGAGATACGATGGCACTGACAATGATGATGGGGTTGTCTGATAGTCTAATTAGATTTGTTGTGACTTTTGTCTTAAGGGTTCATGGCCCCTGAGCTGCTGAAGGGAGAGGAGTACGACTACTCTGTAGACTACTTCACTCTGGGGGTCACTCTGTTTGAGTTCCTCGCCGCCAAGGGCCCCTTCAGAAGCCGTGGAGAGAAGGTGATCCTAGCCTAGCCCCCCCCACACTATAGTTTTACTCACCTTTCTTTTAATCAACATACATGCTTTGCTTCTATGAATCTATTTTCTCTCTCTGTCTTTCTCTATCCCTCTTTTTATACTCTATTATCTTGAGAACCTCATAGTTTAACACTTTCCTCAGTGGCTCAATCTTGCCAACATGTGGCAAGACACTGATACTGCAAATCGTGTTTTAACGTTAGCAAACAAATCCAGACAAAGTGTACGTACAAATGTTACCTACAGTTTAAATTATGCATACAGTATGTATGTACATATATACATGTACAATCATTGTACTGCGTTTCACCATTAGATGCAATAGGGGAAATAAATGATTAGGTGAAAACTGAAACCTGGCTGTCTATCCATCGTTCATCCAGGTGGAGAACAAGGAAGTGAAGAAGCGCATCCTGAACGAACCGGTGACCTACCCAGAGAAGTTCAGCGAGAACGCCAAATCCATCTGTGAGGGCCTGCTGTGTAAGGCGGTAGACAAGAGGCTGGGCATCAAGAACGGCACATGTGACGAGATCCGGGCACACCCCTTCTTCAACCAGATCAACTGGAGGAAGCTGGACGAGGGTAAGAGATAATGGCAGACATATCTACAACATCATGGAAGCCAAACCAACATATAAACACCAGTTTACTATTGATGGTTACCTACCATTTATTTCTCCTTTAGGAATCCTTCCACCGCCGTTTGTGCCCGACTCCAAGACAGTGTACGCCAAGGATCTGGACGATGTGGGCGCCTTCTCCACAGTGAAGGGCATCAACCTGGACGAACCTGACAATGTGTTCTTTGACGAGTTTGCTTCGGGGAACATAGCCATCCCCTGGCAGGAGGAGATGATCGAGACAGGGATCTATGGCGAGCTCAACGTGTGGGGAGCCGGCGGCACGCTGCCCAACGACCTCCGCAGGGAGTCCATCCTAGAGCAGCCGCCCAAATCCTCCACCTGCTGCGTGTCATAAAAGAAGTAGGAAGAGGAAGACGTGGGACTAACATCCTGATTGCTCATTGGACGGGGGAAAGGGAGGGGGTATTGGTTGGAGGAGGGATACTGTGGGAAAGTTGAATGGAATGGACTGGAATTGCTTGGAATGATGAGGAATTGAGTATGTTGACACCAGTAAACACTCCTTTCATTTTTCAGATACTTAGTATACTCAGATATGTGATTCTCATAATTCTTTCTTTATTTGCTTTTCTCCAGCATATCAACTGCAAATCAATTACATTAAATAGTGCTTTGACAGTCTTTAAATGAATTATCTGGTAACATCCTTTATACACATATATGTGAAATGTTAGGGATTAAGAATGCCATAAAAGCATGGCATGGTGTATTTGCATGCTTTAAAGTTAAATCAAATGTGCTGCGATTCCATTGTCGAGAAATCTAGTAGAATTATTTTGGCATTTGAGCTCCCAGCCTCTGCTCCATTCGCCATCCTTGAAATTCCATCCACACATACAGAGCAGTACAGCTTTGTATTCCCATAACGAGGGATGACTCCATGGCTTATACTGCAGTGTTGGTCTCTAAAGGACACAAGTCCTTTTTTTTGCACTTATTTTGCCTGTCGGACTCAACATCACTTCCTATTTTTCACATTATTTCAGATATTTTGGTAGTATTTTAAATATAATACAAAAGTATTGCTATCTGCAAGTATGTGCTATTGAGCTTGGGTGTGTGTTTGTGTTGAGTGTAAATGAAGTCGTCCTCTCATTCATATGATATTTAGAAACGGCAGTCATCATGAACTGGTTTTATTTGTTCGTCAGGTGCAGTGACTGCCGAGCTCCCTCTTGTATCATCTCTCACAACTCACGTTATATTTCTCTCACATTGGTTTTATATGGGATATTAATTCAGATAGTGTAGCCTCTTTTATGTGTCTGTTTTATTTGATGCTGTCCCTAAAGGTATTTGCTTATAGATCTGACATAAGGAGTTGGCCTAGACTTAACATTGACTCTGACTTGATCATTATTTACACAACTGTTAACACTATGTACATTCCATATCATTCCATATTTAACAATTGTATAGGTTTTTTATGTCATAACATTTATTTTTTCTTGATGCAATGTTGAAAGTGAGTTGCTCTGAGGATTCTGATGAGATGGGGGAGTTTCTGCTTCTATATTTCAGTTTGCTTTGCCACATGCTGTTATGCAAAGGACATTTATTTACACAGGAATCTCTTGCAATACAGGGGTTTTAAACTGTTCTTTGTTCATACTTGTTAAGAAATACTGTTAGTTTGAGCATTATTGACAACTCTGTAAATTATGTATACGTCATATAGATTATGTTCATGAACTCAAATAAATATTTTGCCATAAAAGCAGCAAATAGCCTAGCTTTTTATATTTATGAAGACACGGGGCAGGGGCTAGACATTCTGAAGCAAAATCCTTATTTGGGTGGTCAAACTAATTATCAAAGAAACTGTTCAGTAACAAGTAGGCTACCTTCCAGTGAAATTTATGAGATGATTTCACCATCCAATAAAGGTCTTCCTGTAGCGCAAATGTATCGATTGTTAGCTGGACATTGTTTAATTACTTTTCATCAAAATAGCGCATATAGCAGAAACAAAATGAAAATGTTTGCTTCAAGTGCCAAGTAAATAAAAACAAAATTGTTCAACATGTACTAACGATTGATCACTGATTAAAATTCATAAATTATTCATCGACAACGATGACTGCTGCTGCTTCTGTCAAAGCTCACCTCCCCTCGAGCCATCTAACGCTACAGCATCTTCGTTTCAGGGACCGACAGTCTTTGCAGTGTCAGGTTCTTAGAGTTGGTGTGAATTTCCCAACGTTAGTGCTGCCGTGTAAACTTTGTGTGCGACAGGACATACCATTACCCTTAAGGAGTGAACTAACTACGACACTTTTACGTTTGCTTTCAACCTGGGCTTTTTATTTCAGACGCGACAGGTGAAGGATTCTTAGAATTGGCGGGAGGATAACGTTACACACCTGCAGACGCCGCTATGCTGTAAAAGAAAGAAACAGACTTTACCTACTTGCACTATTGAGCGTTTTGGTGAGCTATATTTGGTAATTTCTTCAACCTTACAGTTCAGAATGCAGCAGCCCGCATCTCAACCAACAACAACCCCAACAACAGCAACAACAACAACAGATGTTTCTTTGGACCCCACAGGTAAAAGAATGTTTCAATTTTTTTTTATGGCAGATAAGGTGCACTGTGAGTGAAATTTAGTTTGAGATTGGTGTGGTATAGCCTTACGACTACTTGCATAGCTCACTTTATTTACAGGGAAATATATGCTTGCTTCAGCTGTTTTGCCATATCAGCACAACGTTTACGGTCCATGGTAAACTGCTGGGAGGACTGCTGGCAGTGTGCACTTAAGGATACATTTTAAAATGTTGCACACCTCAGATTGCACATTTTGTGTGTGTGTGTGTGTGTTACTTAGATATTGGGTACAATTATGCATCATCATCTCATTTAGTTCGGTCCCCCATCTCCTCTCTTTTTCTCTTCTGTCCCCATCTAATCTCTCTCTCTCTCTCTCTCTCTCTCTCTCTCTCTCTCTCTCTCTCTCTCTCTCTCTCTCTCTCTCTCTCTCTCTCTCTCTCTCTCTCTCTCTCTCTCTCTCTCTCTCCCTCAGCCCAGTACGAGAAGCGTAAGAGGACGGCTCTATGGGTCACCATTTCCCTGCTGGCTCTGTCTGTGGTGGTCCTAGTGGTGGGACTGCTGTCTGCCACAAGGACGGGGAACGTGTCTGTAGCTGGCTACTACCCTGGCATTACAGTGAGTGACACATTCATTACAATAACTCACCCACACACACACACACACACAGAAATTATATTGATTCACATGATCGCACTCCTCAAGAGACAGCCATGGTACATCCTGAAAATAGCTCAAGCTTCTCTTTCGAACAAATGTACATTGTATTATTCATTTGATCCCGTCTCCTAATATGTCCAGCCTCCAAATCCGTGAAAGATGCTTTCTCCTCTCCTCCCCCCTCTGTATCTCCCCCACTTTATGTCCGCAGTTAAGTTTCGGAGCTTTCTTGGGGATTGTTGGTATCAACCTGCTTGAGAACCGCAGACCTATGGTGAGTTCCAGACCCAGTCTCCTTCAGAACCTCCATTCAGCCTGACTACCTTTGACCCGACCCGCAGACATAAAAGGGTGGATATCTGCAGACCTAAAATGACAGATAGATGGATGGGTCTACTGACTGGCTTCACTATCTATGGGGAAGTGATGAGTCTCAATATTTCACGTCATTTTCGTTTTAAATATGAAGGTTTTGTGAGGCTAAATAAGGTGTTATATGACAAAGCACTCAAGGTGACTTTGTTCTTTTGTTTTTAGTTTGTCGTTGTTATATTTATTCTTGGAACATTCATCTGATAAAGGCCTTCAGCAATTGAGGATTATGTTACCAACTTTGCAAATTTGCTAAACTGTTTATGGAAAATGGCCCCTTTAAATCAAACAGCAAATTCGATTATTGGGACATGGTAATGTCCTTTTGTTGTTCTTGCTTGGTTCCCCTGATTGGATGTGGTCAGGGAAGTGAATATGATTGGCTCAGAGCTCAAGCGAGAACACAGGACATTGGATTAGCATTGGCAGCTGGCTGACAGAAAGGTTTCAAAGTGGGGACATTGAGTGCCACCATACACAGTAACCCTCCTGACGCATCACTGCCAGGCTTGGACTCAGTGTGCCTGAGTTAAAGCCTACTCTTTACCACACGGCTGAGAAACTGGTGAATCTCTTGGTTTGGAGATGCCTTTCCAAAAGAACTAGGCTAATTCTCATTCCTGGAAACTTAATGAGTGAACTGAAGTCTAAGTAGTATCACTGGTATTGTTTTCTAGACACTGGAGAGCCCATGTCTGCACTGGGTGGCATGAAGAGATACATGACACCGGTGCTGGAGGATGACTGAGACCTGGATTGGACAGAAACTAGTAACAATGTAGTTTCATTGACCCCATTTGGAAACGTTGAAACATGAAAATAGTTGTGGTGCAGTATTGGATTCCCATCCAATACTGCCGTTTAGGGGAAGGCGGCTGCGTTCCACTGAATGAATTGTATGGGGGGAATTAAATCAAGTGCACCCCAAGTGTGTGATTGTACATGAGCCAAGTTAGGAGTTACTATGACAGACTTGGGACCATTTTAACATAGTGTATCTGACGACTTCCTAGACTGCTAACACATTTGAGGATCCAAGCCTCGGAGATAGAGTGTGTATGTGTGTGTAGGTTAGTTATTTATTCAAAAGGTTTCCCGGGTATCATGTATCTGGCTACTCAGGTCACTATGCCCTTCTATAGTAGCAGTATCTACACTTAGTAGGTCACTTGCCTGTAACTGTACCTTCCTATTATGGGCAGTTCTGTGAGCATAGAGAAATGTATTGAATTGTCTTACTGTAAGATATCTTCCTGTAAATACCCTGTAGAGTTGCCTGTGATGCCAACCCCTCCCCCCCCCCCATGCCCCAGCCCCTCCACCTCTTTCTCATATCACTAACAAACACTAACAAACAAATTCTAACACAAACACACACCCTGCCACACTTACCTGTCCCCATGGCAACGTGACGAGCCCTCACGGAGGGTACTGACAGAATGTGTGTGTGATTTAGGGCTTGCTGTGTCTGCCCACCTCCCCGGCATTGGTCCTAGTCTCCAGCATTAACATTTTATGACAAGGAGGCTGGCACACTTTGAGCTGCAGTGTACGTAACCAAGCACTCTCTCTCTCCCTCTCTCTCTCACACACACACACACACACACAAAGAAAACACACACCTTTCTCTCCCTCATCTCTGTGGTCCGTGGTAAGCAGATAGGAGGCTGCCAAGGCAGGTTTCACCTCATTAAAGAACAACTAGAAGTATCACGCTGCACATGAGAGAGGCCAGCCTCAAACTAACTAAATGAGTTTGGTGTCACTTCCTGGTTCCCAGGGCCTCCTGCCCCCTGCTGGAGGAAGTAAAGTGCTGCTCCACCTTGGAACACGTCTTCAGAGGTAGATAAGGTCTGCTGTTGTTGCTTGTACAGAGATCAGGATCTCAGTCCCTTGTCCAGAGAAGTTTTGGGGGGAAATGTGCCACTCTAATGGCTGTTTGCTGGGGTTTCTCACCCAACTAAAAACGGACCATTTGTGTTTCTTTGCCTGGCACAGTAAGATCTTTAGGTGTCTCCTATGCTTTTTTACAGAGGGGGCCAGAGTTGAGGGCTGTATTTTAGACTGCCGTCCTCCTGGTAACCTTGCAGCCGGAGCAGAGGCCTACAGAAGGGCAGTTTATTACCCAGAGGGCCGCAGCGCGTGCAGACCTCATTACGGCCGTGTTCGATGGAGGCCCGTTGATCACTGGACCACTCGGCAGTGTTCGACCTCGTGTGGAGTCGTTCAGTCAGACGCAGCGCGGTGTGTCTCTCTTTTCCAGCTCGCTGTTTTTTAATTTATTTAAGTCTTCCGTCATTTCTTTTTATGTTCACTCTGTCGTTGCGTCCGTGTTTCGTTTTTTTCTGCTCGCCCATCCCCTCATCCCGTCATTACTTCCACTTCTTGTTACTTCAGCTCCCTTTCTACTTCTCTCTCTTTCTTTCTGTCTCTCAATTTCTATCTCTCTCACCCCACCCCCCCCTCTCAATTTACATTTATAACATTCTGTCTTCCCGCTCCGGTATGTTATCGGTTCTCTCTCCCTTCGCCTCCCCCTCGACGTGCTAGGGTGTAGACGGTGGAGTGAGGGAGGCTTGGGGTGATAGCAGCAGTGGAGGTGCTGGCTGTGGTTTACGACCTGGCAGCTGGCGCTGAGGTAATCTGAACTAATGCCGCTGTCAGAGTCCATTGTCTCTGCAGCTCTATGCTGGGACTGTGCCGGTTTCCGATCTCTTTCTCTTTGTTTCACTCTCTCTCTCTTTCTTTTCCCTCGATTTCCCTCCCTCCCTCCAAAGGCCATAAAAGACGAATCATTTAAACTGTTAATGAAGTGGAGTGTCTGGAATGCCAGGCAGACTGATGGGGGGACGACACACGCGCGAGCGCACATGCGCCTGTCAAGATCTGAGAGCTGGTGGGACAGTGTAGAAAAGGTCCGAGCAATCTGAGCAAACTGTGTGTGTGTGTGTGTCTCAGCCCCACCTGCAGTGGGTCAGAGGCTTGTCAGGTCTCAGTGGTGAACAGGAACAGAAGGAGAAGAGGATGGCAATCAGCCCAGTCCTGCAGGGGAAATCAGGCAGGCCGTAAAAGATGCTCAACGTTCAGCTTTATGTTCACCCATCTGTGATCGTCCAGCAGAGTCTGCTGGGGTTTGGGGGAGTTCGGAGGGTCGAGAGTGTGTGCACGTGTGTGTGTGCACGTCTGCCAGTGGAAGGGCATGTAAACCACATTGTCACTCAATCAGTGTGTCTCGTCTTGGGTGCAGTGTAAGTACTAGTAGCTGAGGTTGATTAGACTGTCCTCATTACAGTGACTGATTAGGCAAACGTTCTGACACAGATGGGCTCCTTGTTACTGTCACTAACAGTATTGATTGACCAAACTCTAAGACCCCCGTGTCCTCTATCCATGTCTTGCTCAATGTAAGGTCTAGGTGTGGGGACGCGGGTGTGAGGGTGTGAACCTGTGTGCTTGTTTCAGATCAGATTGGGGGAATGAGATTGACCTTCCTGATGTTAAGGGTCGTCCCTCTGGCCTGCTTTGACTTTTTGGACCGTAAATTACCCATAAAGCGCATCTCGGTTGACTGGGCCAGAAGCTGTACATTTCCTTTATTACCCCAGTTCTCATCCAGACACTGCAATCAGCGCACACTGCCAGGACTCGGGGAGACAAGGGCGTTTACGTAACACTGTGCTAGTGTGCTTGTGCTTGTCTGTACTGAGGTATGTGCTCTATCTACACATTCATAGAGAGAGCATTTACAATGTTCCCTCCCTCCTTCTCCCTCCTTCTCCCTCCTTCTCCCTCCTTCTCCCTCCTTCTCCCTCCTTCTCCCTCCTTCTCCCTCCCTCCCTCCTTCTCCCTCCCTCCCTCCCTCCTTCTCCCTCCCTCCTTCTCCCTCCCTCCCTCCCTCCCTCCCTCCCTACCTCCTTCTCCCTCCTTCTCCCTCCCTCCCTCCCTCCCTCCCTCCTTCTCCCTCCTTCTCCCTCCCTCCTTCTCCCTCCCTCCCTCCCTCAGCTCATTGCAGCCATCATCTTCATCAGCATCGGAGTCATCGCCTCCTTCTTCTGTGCCATCGTGGATGGAATCATCGCTGCAGAGTTTATTGTACGGTACCCCCCCCCCCCCCTTCCCAACTCAAAGTAAAGGCCTAGACACAAACACAAACACAGACACACTGAAACACACACACAACAACACACCCTCAGCCTGACATACAAATGACACCGGCACAGTGCTCCTACTGTCCAAAAATATGAATCTTATCTCTCTCCCGCCGCCTTCTTTCTCCCTCGCACACACACACAGACCAAGCTTCGGTAATGAAACTTTGCAGATACAATCAGACAGAATTCTTGTCTGGTGTCCGTGGGTAACAACCCTTGTGACCACCCTGTCATCACTCAGGATGACGGTCAGACCAATCTATCTCCGAGCACACCTTGCAGAACACCTGACAAACTGTAGCATAAACCCACAATGCATCACTGATTGAATAGCCCATAACATCCATCCCCTCTCTCCAAGAACCTAGCAATGCCAGATACATGGAAATCATCCCACCACAGCAATCTACTTTCCAATGTAGTTTTACCTCTATCACAGATATTGTGCTGTTCAGCTTTTTAAAACTTGCTTGTATAACTCTTAGTGGTTTTAATTTTTCAACTCATTCAAATAAAATAAATCTATATACATTTACATGTTCACACATAGGTCATTGAGAATTGTTGAACCTTTTTGCTTTCCGCCTTTCTCTTTCTCATTTCCACACACACACACACACACACACACACACACACACACACACACACACACACACACACACACACACACACACAAACACACACACACACACACACACACACACAGGACAGAAGGCCTTTGCTGGAGAACAGATGTGAATATTACGTCAGTGGGTCCGGCTATGCCTTCGACAACTACTACACTGAGGTGAGTCTATACAAACACACACACACACATACTGTACATACACGCGCACACACACACACATACTGTACATACATATCATATATTTGATTTGTAGAGTAAATGAGGTGCTTTTCAGCCTACATTTACATAATTATTGAAATAACACTGTAAAACACAGATGATTTATAAAATAATAAAAACAGTCAGTGAACATCATATGAAATATATTGTGCATGAAACCTTTTAAGGACTTGGGCTTATGGCTTTCAGAATACTAGAGGCCCTCACTTTAATTGGTCAAAGTTATGGCCCATATCTTACTCTTTGCAGACAGTGTAAATTGTTTTAAGCCTGAAGGAGACATTGGGGTGAAGTAGGTTTTAAGGACTGCATGAGTTGGGGTAGTTAGGATTGATGATGCGTTACGGTCTTCCATGCTATAAGACCTGAAGCTGGTCATTGAGCTAGGTATCCCTCTAGTGGCACCAAGATAGAACCACAGCAATGAACTAAGTACACATTTCATACATTTCAATTCTATGTGACAGAATTACACTCCAGTGAATGCGTAAATTATTTCTACGTTTATTCTTTTCTGCCAACTGGCAGTGGATATGTTGTCAAATTGCATTAACGACAGGAACAGAGCATGCCTTGTTGTGACTCCATTTCAAGTTCAATGGCCTGTTGTAACAGTTCAATGGCCTGTTGTAACAGTTCCATGGCCTGTTGTAACAGTTCCATGGCCTGTTGTAATAGTTCAATGGCCTGTTGTAACAGTTCAATGGCCTGTTGTAACAGTTCCATGGCCTGTTGTAACAGTTCAATGGCCTGTTGTAACAGTTCAATGGCCTGTTGTAACAGTTCCATGGCCTGTTGTAACAGTTCAATGGCCTGTTGTAACAGTTCAATGGCCTGTTGTAACAGTTCCATGGCCTGTTGTAACAGTTCCATGGCCTGTTGTAACAGTTCAATGGCCTGTTGTAACAGTTCCATGGCCTGTTGTAACAGTTCAATGGCCTGTTGTAACAGTTCCATGGCCTGTTGTAACAGTTCCATGGCCTGTTGTAACAGTTCAATGGCCTGTTGTAACAGTTGCGACTCCCCGGCCCTGCCTCCTGTGTGTGTGCGTGGCTGGCTCTTTAGGTGGTGTGCCACTCCTTTAACGACAAGTGTAGGCTGAGGGTGAAAAGCCACACCTGCTACTGCTGTGACCTGCACAACTGTGAGAGGTGAGCGTTTCCTGCCTGGAGGGTTGACCCGTTGTAAGCCAATATGTCATGTTATGTATGAAACTCATCTTTTATCAATGTATCCTTGTCCCTCCCTCCCTCCCTTCCCCTTCTCTCCCTCCAGCCCAGAATACCACCGGCAGTACTATGCGTTCACAGGAGTGAACAGCTGCTGGGACGTGGTGCACCTGCACCGCCTGCTGTGGGCCTGTGTGGTGCTCAACGTGCTGGGCTTGTTCCTGGGGATCATCACTGCTGCTATCCTGGGAGCCTACAAGGACCTGGTGAAGACTCGCCCCCTCTGTCATGCTGTAAAAACACATACATAAATACATACAGTGAATACACTACCACACTTAGACACACATCTTTGGATATCATCCAGATGTGTGTATGGTAAACTGTTTCACCGTTTCCCATTTCTCTCTCTCATATGGCCTCTCAGAACCCAACGCCCCAGATGTCGCCCAGTCCAGCCGCTCCCCCCCCATATCCTGTACAACCCCGCCCAGCACATGCTGACGTACGCTGGCTTCTGTCCCTCAGGACAGGCCCTGCCTGCCTACCCCAACTACCCCATACCCATGCAGGTACCGATCCACAGCTGCCTCTCTGTGCTGCAGTGCTAACGACCCGTTCCCCCCAGTCGAACATGAACATTAACCTTCCCTCCCCCCTTCCCTCTCTGTGTCTCAGCACCACAGCAGCTACCAGGCCCCGCTCACTCCCCAGCTCAACCCCGAGGGGGGCCCCGCCTCCTCCTGCCCTTCTGAGGAGAGCATGCCCACCTCCCAGGTCCCCACCCAGCCCTCTTCTCAGGGGGGCTCCCAGGAGCCAGGGGGGTACATGCTGACCCCCAACGCCCCCATCCTCTATGGAACCTCCTACGGGCCCTTCGAGAAGCCTCCACCCTACGCCCACTGAGAGACCCCCGGCCCCCACGACCCCTGACCTCTCGGACCGGGGGAGGACGAAGGTGAGGACCATAACTAAGCCCCCAGCCACCCCCCCCCCCACACCCTCCCCTTCCCTCACCCCGCTCATACACCTGCTGTGTTTGTGAGGCTGAGTGGATTGATGTGCTGAGTGGATTGATGTGTAACGCAGTCCACTGATAATGGTAATACTGGAGGGTTTCCTCAACATCACTTCCACAATCAGATACACTCAGACTGGCAAACACCAGGGAGGTACGGGCCAACGTGTTAAGGGTTGTTTCTGGACCAGGTCAGAGATTGTAGCACAAGACACTTCCCCGGGCGCTTGACCGACCTAGACTAGACCACAGGAAGCCTGCAGACTGTACTGACCTACTGGAGTCACTCTACTTGATTGCATTGTGGTTAAGAGATAGTGACTTTAATATTAAATGTGTTTGTTTATGAATCTGTTAGCAGCAATATGCAAACGCTTCCATCATACTCATATAGAAACTTGCTCCTTCCTCTTTGATGTCATATTTGTATTTGAGAAGTTTCTCTCCCTCCTGCTAGACTTTGGTCTGACCTTTAACCAGAGTATAATATATGTATCTAATTACACTAAGATAGTCTGCTTAAGGCGAGTAGAATAGTGTGTACATAATCTAGTGCTTGACAATAGGCTTACTTTTACTATTCTTACAGTGTCTCAATTGTTGGATGATGGGCTGTTTTCCATAAGTACTGTATTATCTTGATCTGCAATCACTGAACAGTTGTTAGGACTTGGTCAAATCATGTATGTAAAAAATGAGGACCATACCGATTACAAATGTTCTCATTGCAAGGTCTCCATAATAAACGTTTTACAACATTTAAAGGTTAACAGTGAAATATCGTCTTCTGTTCTGACCCAATTTGCTAGTGTGGTCTCTTTCTCCTCCTAGTGGTCAAGAGTGGCTATAGCTACTCAAGTGTCGTGAGTCAGAGAGACTGTAGGTGTCATGAAAACCCGACTTGCAAGCGAGATGTCCGTATCAACACCAACGGACCACCCAACTCCATCACTCTTTTTAAACTCCAGTCTGATGCCAGTACCTTTTATAGATTCATCTTTATTTGTCTGCAAATCATTTTGGACTGAAGAGAGAAGTTCAAACTCCGAGGTGGGCATTTGTATGCGCGACACAGTAGACGGGCGATACAAGTGGGAAATAATAAAAAAAAGACAACACAAAAGTTCAATATACAACATAAAAGATTACAAAAAAACAACAACACAAACACAACCTCTACATTCCAAAATGCATTCATTATTAAACCAAAGAATACAATAAACGGAAGAGACGTTATAATACCGGAGCCCTTGATTGGCTTTCTGCAAGATAACAAATTCTCAAACATATTCGAACCCTCTGATTGGATGAAATGATGGCGACTTTCAGGTAGGGTTTCGTTTTCTAAAAAGCATTGTACAGTCACGTAATATTTACACACATTGTATATTACAGCGCAATCCTTCCTCTCTCTCTCTCTCTCTCTCTCTCTCTCTCTCTCTCTCTCTACCTCTCTCTCTCTCTACCTCTCTGTCAGTAGCTTGTGTGGTGGTGTGTTGCAGTGCTTGGACCCTCTCTGCCCTATGTGCTGCTATTGTGATATCTTGCTTTTGTGATTCCCAGTTCCAAAAATACATGTCTGATTGGTTGAAAGTATGTACTAAATATTCTGTATCTGTGAAGGTGTTTATTGAGGGGGGGGTCAGAGGTGTGGTGGTGGGGGGGTGGGGTGGATAGGGGTGTGGCTGTGTGGGTAACGAGAGAGGCTTCTGGGAGAGTTTTGAAGGGATCGATGGAGAAGGCTTTGGTTGTCATTTGTAGGCACAATGAGGATCAAGGTTGCAGGTAGGCTTGGAGTGTAGTAGTGCACTGAACGATGGGCATATTCCATTTCTATCTGCAACAGAGTGCAAGGTTTACTAACAGGAGAGCACCTTGCGCCTACTTTACCTATCTACCGGATTCCCAGCACCCACCCTTCCACCCACCCACCTACCTACCCAGCCACCCCCCCATCATCCCGGCTTGGCTTCCTTGGGGAGAGGGGGGTTCAGTTCAGCTAGTCTGGGGGCTGGGGTGTGTGTGGCGCTCGCTCAGGATAAGGCCCTGGGGGTTCTAGTGGACCGCGGCGCCCCGTCGAGGTCCACCCTGGGGCAGCGGGGTCACAAGTTGTTCCCCAGCAGGGGGCAGGAGTGAGAGCGGATGTCGTTGTGCTTGTGGGAGGCCCCGTCCAGGTCCAGCGCCCGCCCGTTCACCGTCACTTCCATGCAGCCGCTGAAGAAGGCCGACACCAGGGTGGACACCAGCGGCACGTCTGAGGGAAGAGGGCAAAGGTCGCAGGTTATATCTGAGTTCAAGGAAGGCAGTGATATAATAAGTGTGTGTATATAATTCTTCAGTTAAATAGCTGTGTGTGTGTGTGTGCCCACCCACCTGGGAGGCCTCCTATAAAGGTGCTGGACGGTAACTGGAGGTCAACAGGCTCCTGGCCTTCTTCGCTGCGACCCGATTGGCCGTCGACCTCCAGCAAGGTCAGGTTCCCCGCGACTGTGACGTTGATCACATGACTCTCGCCGTCACACAGGAAGGCCGGCGCACTAGCCACGATGACATCACCCACCGTCACCAGAACAAACTGCAGACAGCCCGGCAAAACACAACCCAGGTCACCTTCCCAGGCGTATTCACAAAGGAAACACACACACGCGCGTACACACACACACACCCAGGAGGTTAAGAACTCACCTCCCGCCACTCGTCCAAGCCCTGGTGATAATCGGACAGAGAGATGGAGAGGGGGACACTGTCTTGGTGAACGAGAGCAAACAGCACCCCTATGCTGCAGGCGGGCCGTAGTGTCAACTGGACACTCAAGGTCTGACTCTCTGCTGGGTGAGCCGAGGACAGGAACAGATAGGACAGTTAGCCAGCGCTGGATAGAGAACCCCCCCCACACACACACACGCACACCACACCCACCGTAGCTGACGTTGTAGAGGGCGAAGCCGCTCCCAGGAAAGTAGGCCCCGGGGTCCTCGCTGCTGAAGCACTGCATGTTGTCGTTAGAGCTGATGGTCTCCTGGATGGACGTGTCTTCTCCCGTCAGCCAGCGCCAGTCTTTCATGCAGCCGTCCAGGCGAGGGTTCACCTGCGACACACACACACACACACACACACGCAGGTTTATTACACGTACACATGCATTCACACACACACACACACACACACAGCAGTTTACTACATACGCACACTGTTGTACATTGTGAATGGGCGCGTGTGTGTGGAGTTTGACTTCTGGCACAGGGACAGACACGCGCGTGAAGCGTGCGAGGTCGCACCTGGTTGACCAGTCCGTCCTCTTTGAAGGGGACGCCGCCTACAGTCAGGTTGAGCTCGTGCATGCCTTTCTTCAGCGTGAACAGGTCTCCGTTCACCGCGATCTTCATCACCGCCTCCCGGTCGATCTTGATCACCAGGCTCCGCCCTTGCTCCTCCACAGAGATCTGGGGGACCCATCGTGAAACAGGGCATGAGGAGGATCTGCTGCGCGGAGGGGAACACTGACGGAAGTCCTATCTGATCTAACATAACAGGATGTGGCTGTGTTTTTATCGAGCGTGAATGAATCCCCCACAGCAGAACGGTGCCTGCGTGTCAGTGTGACCCCTGACCTTTCTCCACTGGCCGTCGTTGACCTTGGGCCCGCTGCTCGTCACGCGGCTCACCAGCCCGTACTTCAGCTGCAGCTCCAGCTTCCCATCATGCATCGCCAGGACGATCCAGGAACTGTTCAGGTGACCCCCGGCGAAGAAGATGACCCCTTCCGGATCGAAGGTCCGGAAGTCAAACTCAGCTGAGAACCTGCAGGAAAGAGACAGAGAGACAGAGTTAGAGTGAGAGACAGAGAAACAAAGACAGAGAGACACAGAGATGAGAGACACAGACAGAGAGAGAGAGACATACAGAGAGAGAGAGAGAGAGAGAGAGAGAGAGAGAGAGAGAGAGAGAGAGAGAGAGAGAGAGAGAGAGAGAGAGAGAGAGAGAGAGAGAGAGAGAGAGAGAGAGAGAGAGAGAGAGAGAGAGAGAGAGAGAGGAGAGAGAGAGAGAGAGAGAGAGAGAGAGAGAGGAGAGAGAGGAGAGAGAGAGAGAGAGAGAGAGAGAGAGAGAGAGAGAGAGAAACCAAAAGAACGAAAGGTGAAGTGATCCCATTATGTTTCAGAACAGAAACTTCCTCCCATTGATCACGTCCAATCCACCACCAGTCACTGACCACTAAATACAGTGGCCATGTTCCAACAGTCATCAGATCCTTCCTTCATTCCATCTTTCCTTCCTTCCTTCCTGGCATCTGTAAAGACACTGATCCTTTTCAGTATAGGGTTTTTTGGGAGGCCTAATGTCAGGAACTCTTGGGTCTCTTTATTTTGGCAGAGCACATCACTGTAAATAATGGATCCCTGGCTGGCTTCTCACCAGGTCTTTTATTTACCAGGATTTGATATCTCAGGAGAGTCCCGCTGCTAAAATAAGTCTCACCCCGCCTGAACCCCACCACTAGTGGACTTGGCAAGTGCACAATGGAACATCCAGGACAGTGGAGACTTATCCTGCCTGAAATGATGAGATACCCCACAGCTAAACAGCCTTAGCCTACCCAGCTTCTCTTCTCGTGGACGAAGCTAGCGCTAACGCTACTCTGGGGTGAAATGATTCAGCTTCACAGACGGCCTGGGAAGGGGGAGGGCGGATCTTACCCGGTGGGGACCCTCCTGCGGAAGCGCAGCCTGACCACGGGCACGCCGCTGAACATGCGGCCCAGGTAGAGAGAGCGGGGGTTCCTGCTCATCATCTGGGACATGCAGGGAGCGATGGCCTGGGGAGGAGGACACGGAGGCGAGGGGGAGAGGAGGGGGTAAGGATGGACAGGAGATAAAATGTGACGAGTTTCAATGACATAGAACCTTCTTGATCCCCGAGGGGGAATTCCACAAAGAGAGAGAGAAGTGACTGCTCTGTGGCTCCGTGCTTCGGTGCTTGGCCTGAGTAAAAACTCCTCTGAGATGGAGGTTTCTGGAAGTGTCATGCTGTGGGTCAACTGGGTGTTTGAGATTCGTACCTGGCAGCTCCTGAGATCTTTACCCAGCTTTTTCCCCTGGCGACCGTCGCAGAAACACCGGAAGCTTCCCGGTGTGTTCACACACTCCTCCGCGCAAACGCCTTCCAAACACTCGTCCACATCTGAAGGGAAGGGGAGAGAGAGTGCGAGAAGAACAGATGAACAAACAGGGAGTAGGGGGTTCGAGTTCATTGAAGTTCTTCAGGCTGTCACTCAAGCTCAGATAACCAAACATGGGAAGAAACTGATCCAACAACACCAACTCAGTTTTGAAATTTCTGCAGAACGGCCCAAACATTTGTTTGATGTGCCCATCTCCCTACCCCCAATTCCCTTCAAAGGTCATGCAGATAGGGTCCAATGAATATTCACTTTGAAACAGATACAGCTTCTGGCCTCATTTGATCCTATCACCACCCCTGACCCCATTCTCTCTAGTCTTTAAGGAAAACAGACAGGAACAAACGTGTTTTCCCCAAATAAAAGATAAGGATTAAGCCCAATTACATTTTTGAAACGACACATGACAGTTTGGCAGCAGCCATGGCGTGCTGATGGACCCGTCTCCGTGTTTTGGAAAGGCTGTGAATGTTTTGTCTGTAAATACAGGGATGGTGCGCATTCTTTGGCAGGAGATTCATGCAGCTGTGTGCCCATGATCTTGAGCAATTTCCTTGTTGATATTTAGCACGGTGCGGATTGCAAACAACTCCTTTTCCATAACACAGCTCGAGAGATAGAGCCACTTATTAGGAAGATAAGAAAACAAAAACTGGAGTGTAGCTCAACAAGTTATGTCTTCATGTGAGTTGAAACTGATTCGGCTGGGAAGACAATTCTTCCAAACCATTCCTAATAGCCTCAAACATGTATGAGTCTCCCTCTGATGCTCTGACCTGTCACCCACTCCCTCCCAGGACTGTTCCCTCAGGAGTCCGAGACATTCTTGTCTCAACAACACAGCTGCCCCCTCACCAGCCCACATTCAGGTTGGAACTGTCTGTCTGTGTGTGTGTGTGTGTGTGTATAAAGTGGATCAACTGACACCGTTGTGTGCCAGTTTATGATACTGCCATGTACTTGCGTGCTTCTTCATCTTTGCGATTGGAGTCTTTGTGTGTGAGAACTCACCTAGGCAGCTCTTGGTCTGATTGTCGTAGACGTAGCCGGTCTCACACAGGCAGTCGTAGGTGCCCTCCTCGTTCACACAGCGCGCTGTTCCACACACACCTGGGCCCTGACACTCATCCACATCTGCAACACACAGACACACACACACATTAAGATATAGAACCATAAAGGACTTGAGTTTGACCACTAGTAAACAGTTAACACAAGTTCATGTTTAAAGTGCCTGTACTTGTTCTAAATGGCAAATACACTTGAAACTGACCACCCACACAGTACCAAACAGACAACGTTCTTCCCATACAGTATGTAGAGCACGGTAAAGTGGGGAGGGCTAAGGGTGCTTTTCTTTTTTACCATTGCACATGTGGCGTCCCACCAGCGTGTAACCATGGTGACAGGAGCAGTGGTAGCTTCCCAAGGTGTTGTTACAGCCATGGTCACAGCCTCCGTTCCTCTTGCCGCACTCATCCACATCTGCCAATCAAATCCACGCTCACATTAACAGGAGAAATAAAAAAGAAAAGTACACAAAATGATGGAAAAATTCAGCCTAGCATAATACTGAGCAAACTCAGCTCAGTATTATGTCAGGAGAGAGGCATTCTTAGGAGACCCTGTTGTGTGTGTGTGGTCTGTACAGTTAGGCACAAGGCACTAGGATGAGTCACAGTGGAAATGTGAGGGATGGCAGTCTGATAGTCCTTTTGCTTTCTCCCTCCGCATCTCCCTCTCACACATCCCTCCCTCTCGCTCGCTCTCGCTCTCTCTCTCTCCTCTGACCAGTGTGTCAGGGCTCCTGCAGATACTGTAGCTAGCTCTGACCTCCACAGTCATGCATCTCTCCTCGCGCACACGTGACACCCAGGCTTCCCGCTCCGCACCCTGTGACCACAGTTCCAGCACATCGAATACATATTGACCTGACAGAAACAGCGACACCGCACGTACCGAGCGTGCTCACAACCGGGGGGGGGCTGGGGGGGGGGGACGATGACACACAGTATGGGAACAGCATTTTCAAAGCTGAGCTTGATGTCATGTGAGCAAAGGCCCTTTATATTAGGGTTCCAACTTCCCCTGGGGCACGTCTGCCCTAGCTCAGCCCTTTTATAGATGAGTAGTTCTCAGGCAGGAGAAATAGGTGCTTGGTGGTCTGTTTGTATGGGTCTACCGGAAGGGGAGCGAGAGCAAACTGGCAGGCTCAGTGACTGGCCAAGGTCGCTTGGAGAGAGAGAGAGAGACAGAGAGCACACAAACAGGCCCAATGGTCACGCACTGTCTTCTATTCCTGAGGGAAGGACAAGCCTACTGGATACTGATGACAGAATGACAGTGCAAAAATAACCTCTGTTCGCGTCTCAATGTTTCACACTCTTTGTCTCTATTTGGCTTGTGAGGTGTATGTTTTGTATGGCTTCTCTTAAGAGCAAGTACAGTGTGGTACGCGTTCCGAGTAGCCATGCAGAAACCATCCATGGTGTGTGTGCAGTTTGTCTCCGTACGGCTGAGGGGTCATGTTTCCTGGGTGTGATACAGTACCTATCTCACACCTTGCTCCAGTCCACCCTGTGAAGCAGTGACAGAGGAAGTCGCCCTTTTTGTCCTCGCAGCGCACCGTACCTCTGGGGTTACAGGGAGAGGGGGAGCACTGGTCTGGAATGTCTGACAGATAGAGATGAAAGGGAGGGAGGGAGGGAGGGAGGGGGGAATCAAGGTTACTCAAGAGTGTGTATGAGTGTGTATGTGTGCGTGTGTGTGTTGAGGGACGTGATCATATAAATAGACATGCTGCGTAAGCTTCCATCACTCTCCATCACACTGGACGGGCTGGAACATCAGACACCTCTCTCTTCTCCATTCCTCCTGTCTTTCTATTAGCATAATGTACTTACTCTCTAACTCATTCCGGTGTTCAGGCCCTCCCCCTCCCCTGTACACACACAGACACCCTTAAGTAGTCTTCTCTGCAGTCTCTCTCTGCTCTGTAGGGTGGGACTGCTGTTGTGTGGATGTGCTGACATGACACACACACACACAGAGGTTTAAACTACAGGACAAGTCTGGGCATGTCAGGGGAGAGAGGGTGGAGGCAGGACATGAGGCAGGGTGAGCAAAAGGAGGGATGGAAAGAGAGAGAGGGGGGGGGGGGATGTTACCACAGGAGGTAAAGAAAAGAAGTAGTCAGTGTGGGAGGGGAAGTGGGAAAGAGTGCAAATGGAGAGAGGGAAAGAGAGAGAGAGAGAGAGAGGTAAAGCAGAAAGAGTCACAGATGCTGCAGCTGACTCATAGCAACTCCCTGGGCTTCTTCATGACTCTGGTTTCCTCAGCCAATCAGGAGGCAGCGTGCCCATGCCTACTCCTCTCTTTCCCTGGCAGCCTGATGCTGCAGAAACTAAAAGCTGGTCTGGTCCGCTCATTCACGTCCTGATTCACCCATGTCACTGCTCTCCCATCAGTTTTCATTAAAGACTGCTGCAGTCACGAAATGTGTGACGGCAAAGGGGGTGTGTCGTCGTCCCCCACCCCCCACCCACGCTAGCTGAACACTGCAGAGTTACTCACACACTCCCAGCAAAGGCAGTTACTCTGGCTCTCGTTCTCACGCACAAGAAATTTCGCGGCGTCACTGTTATCGACACCTGCGTCTTACAGAACTGACCGAGACGGACGATCGACATAACGTGCTACCTGTCCACTCTCTCGGGGTTCCCCCTCCCTGTGAACGCAGGAGTGGAACTTGGGGTGAGTTTTCCTGCAGGGTGTGTGAGGTGGACTACTGCAGTGCAGCCCTGCAGCACACACACACACGCACACGCTCACACTGGTGCTCCTCACCAGAGCTATTAATACTCCAGAGAGAGCGCGTGAATGAGAGAAGAGATGGAGGGAGGGATAGCTTGCGTGAAAGAGAGATGATGGGAGAGATTATGGAGGTGCGTCAATGGCTGTGCGTGTGTCCGACACAGGAGGGGCGGGGTTGGGGGGGAGGGGGGCGGGGAGACGGACGGACAGCAAACTTACTGTGAACACAGGTGATCAAGTCCTGCTTCTTCTTCTCAGAGTCTCCAAACTTCTCCAAACACGCTGGACAGACAGACAGAAGACAGATCTTCAAGAACACAGCTTCACACCGCCACCTGACCCACAAGCAGAGACTCTGACAACGAATGCAATCTGACCCAGAGGGGTACCAGTACCTACAAACGTGAACGCAAACGTACCTTGGTATTTTGGATAGAAGTAATCCTGTTTGAGGAAAATGGAGAAGGAGAGATGAAAAGTTAGTCGATTGAGGTTTGCATTACAAGTCAACATACTTCTGTCAGTCAGTTTATAAACCAGGTTCCACTAACAAAGCCCTGAGCAATTACCAACTTCAACTGATGCAGCAGCACTGGGTCACAGCTGGTGCAAAGATCTATTCACAAAGTTGGATTCAGTTCACTTTTCCTGCATAAGTAATGACCGTGGTCCAGATAGGCCAACACTGACGCTGGCATTCCTTAGGGAACCTTCTACCAATGAATCAGCTGCTGGCTCCTTGTCTATCTGTCTCGGCACAGTCAGATAGCATCACGTTGTGGAAGCATCTCCACTGTGCATCTCTCAATCTGGTGAGAGAAGGGTGGGGCACCACAAACCTGGTGCCCCACCCACAAATCTCTACATTTGCCAAGTTTCATTTCTAACCTCTGCTGACTGCTTGACGAGTAGGTTACTGCCTGTTCATGGGGTATCTAAATTTAGAGGGGAGGAACAATTAGGCTCTGACTTTTCCCACGCTGAAGATTTGCTTCACTGGGATTGGAATGGAATTAGGTGACAGAATCCTTCCAGATGGTGGAACCTAGTTCTAGAACCCACAGCAGTGGGCAGTCCACTAACTACCCCCCACAGTCTGTAGAAACAGAGAGATGATTCTACCAGGAGCCAAAACCAGGAAGTTTGAAACTGCAGGGTTGCCAGGGGGAACTCCACTTCCACAACGCCCCCCCCCCCCCTCCTCCCTGTCTTTCTCTGCAGAATAAGGGAACTGCAGCAGAGGAAAACTGCAGAGTCAGAGATGGGCACGTTTGGAATGAATAATGCATCTTTAAACGAGACTGCAGTTGCGTGACACGATTTTAGCCGGGCTACACGAGGTACCGGCACGCACAAAACTCTCCTGCTGGCTCTGCCCACACACACACACACACACACACACACATCCACTCTCCACACACACTCTCTCGCCAACGTTTACCCCGCCTCACCCCTTTCCCCTAAACCCATCTTAACCTTTATCTTAGATCCAAAACCTATAACTCCAAATACTCCGGCTGTTTTCTCTATGGATGAATTTCATCACCACTTAAAGCCTGAAAAACAAACACAAAAGGCTGAGCATCTTGCCTACGTCACAAGTCTGCTTAGTGATCCATTCATCCACATGGCTCAGATCCACATGACACATCATGGACAATCATGCACACAGCATGGTAACTGAAGCAAAAATCAAAGACACAGCCAAACACATTGCGTGCCCATTGCTAATCTCCATTTTAAAAGGGATTTAGAAGCTTATTTACATATTTAGTAGGCTATATGTAATGCTAAACAACACATTCAAATGGTGTTAGTCATAATCTGAAATATTTGTGAGCAAACCTGAGCCTAATCTATTTACAAATGGAGCTTCCCAGAGAAGACCATTTCAAACAATGGACACCACATTCATTAGCATAATCACAACCACGCAGCATCAATAATTCACATATTCATAAAGTCCTCTATCCTATAGGGGTGCATCTTATTTACATAATCACACATAGGCTGCAGAAAGGCTCAACGTCCTAGGTAGTATGGGGGCTACCAGAGAGAGAGACAGGCTTGTCACGATCCGAGAGGAGACGGTTAAGATACTGAAAGAGGCGAGCAAGGAGGGTGGGATGGATGAGTGTACCTTCACCTAAAACACGCACACACACTGGCGTTGACACAGACACACATAACACACATCACGCTATGGGGCTGAGAGCATTAATGGATGTATTAGAGCATGAAAACTCGACACTGACTCATTTGGACACCCGTAATTAATCCTAGCTCTTAAGGTCAACGTGTAAAAAAGTTGCAGGAAATGCACTATGGCAATACTGATGCATCGCAGGTGCATGAATGTGCTCATTTCGCTGCGTTTGAGAATTCATCACACATCCCCAGGAAGCAGAGCGTTAGTCTGCACTGCACTTACTGTTTCAGGGTCGTTCTCAAACACTTCCCTCGCCTCTTCCTTGCTACACCTCTCTTCCACACACTCTCTCTCCAGGTGTCCTTGTTTCGTCTCCTCGAAAACTTGATAAGCTCGCCTGTGTCTCCTGAGGAATTGGTTGGCCTCTTCCGGAGACAAGGAAACTGCAAAGTAATCACTCTTTATCAACTAAAAGAACCGAAAAGGAACAATCCAGGATCCAGTATAGTGTGTGCATTGGAAGAAACATAACATATTTCCTATTGGACTCTAAGGCTGCCAAATAATACATAAATCGCATAAAAGACAAAAATGTGCTTGAGATTACGTGCTTGTATACTCACAGCTGTTGGACCAGGAGACGAGCAGCAGGATTAGAAAGGATCCCGACGCAAGGAACTCTGTCAGGGTCATCGGCATGTTTGCTTCTGCGTCAAACCTGGGGAAAGTTTCTCTCGTCCTGTTCTCTCCGCTCAATGTAGCAAATCAGGCACTCGAGCAGTCTGTTCGTAACGAGGGAGTATGCAGTTGCTACATCCAACTCAGCGTTTCTCTTGTTCAACCCTATTAAACTAGCTAGCTCCCCTCACACCATTACAACAGCCGATTTTGCAGTGTACAATCCGACCTTCACACGAGCTAGCTAGCAGCTACCTTGTCCCCATCGCGTTACCCTCTAGCAGTCCGAACTGCGGACAAAGACCACACAAACTACACATTCGGGGGGGAGTTGCTCCAGAAAAGTTAGTTCAGCGAGCTACGTCGGATGCACGCAGGAGTGTGTCGATGCAGACGGAGCCTCTATGCCTCCAGGTGATAGGCACAGGCAGTGCAGTGATTCAACCAACATTAGTTAACCTAACCCTTCTTTTGCTTGTTTTAGGAAGTCAACTTTTGTTTTATGAGCTTGTCAAAGGCATATCCGGTCACAATGAGTAAAAACTAAATAGCCTAAACATTCTATACTAATTGTAAAAACCTTATAGGGTAGCCTTTGCCATGGCCTGAAGTAATCGTCCACATCAGGCTATTTCATCATAATTGCGTTAGGAATTTGCCTACCATTGTCATTACAAATCAACTTGCTCAACCCTGAAAACAGTTCCAAATGTATTCCCTCCCTTTACCCAGAAGTTCACCCACTATCAGTTCTCAGTCTTTTGGTTTTGTTTTCGTACTACATTCTAAACTATTTTCTAACCTTTTTTTCATGTCAGTAAATCATTTCACTAGCTTTCGTTTTTACTCTTCTGCTTAATATCCTGTCTTTATCATTGTGAAATGGGCAAGGCTGTGTCTTGTTTTGACAGAGATTGTGTGCTACAGTGAAACAAAACGTTTGTGTTCCAGAGGAGATACAGTCCCCTTGACTCAGTCAGGGTCACAGACTTGTGTACACGGCATAGTTTACATGCCAGTAAACCACAAAATAAATGACAGGTTAGCACTGCAAGCCTGTGTTCATAACATTTTATTAAAACAAACACTCAATTCAACAAAAAAACATAGGTACATTTAACTTATTAAAGTGAGCTTGTTTGATATATATATATACACCCTGCAAACTGCCTTTACAATAAAGATAGAAGATAAGCAGAGCCACAGAAAACCGACTTTAGGGAGAGAGTGAGTGAGTGTGTGTGTGTGTTTGTGTGTGTGTGTGAGGGAGGGAGAGTGCAAGCAGGATGGGATCACAATCCAGCCAACATGAAAACCAATAGGTTGCACATCACACACACACACAGGCTCTCTGCCTGCTAGAACAAACCAGTCAACTACCTATTGTAGACAGGACCTTCTCACGGCCCTACTCTATGTCCGTGTCTTTCAGAGCTCTGTGTCTGAGATATTTCTATGGCGTTGCTGGTAACAAAAACATCTAGAACAACATGGTTCAGAACCTTCTAGAAACAGGCTTTCATAGGCCTGCTCTCCTACGACAACATAGAAGTTGTGGCGCTTGTTACGGGAATAGAACACTATAAAGCAATGGGGGAAGGGAAGTGTCATAGATGAAAACAGTCAAACTCGGAGAGTGAGAAACAAAGTGAGCAAAAATAACCACATTCAAGTCCACTCCAATCCATCCCTCTCTCCTCTTATCTCAACCCAGGCTTTCTCCTTTTCCCTCGTTTTCCCTCTCACACTGACCGGAGCCAAGGGAATAGGAGGAGAAGCTTTCGGCTCGGGTAGAAGGCAGACAAAACAACCTAGCTGTGAGGTCACTTCCTGTGTGGGTGGGGGTTTTCGGGGGCTGAGACGGGGGGGCAGGAGTGGGATTTAATGCTGTTGTGTTTGCTGACCGCCTCGTCGAAGTCCAGCTGCTGTCCGTTAATACTGATGTCCAGACAGCCATGGTAAAAGGCTGTCACTGGTGTGGCGGACAACTCAATGTCATCTGAGACAGAAAGACCATAGGTGTAAACATAGAAGTATAAAAACACATTGGACCGCATCCACCAGTCAATAAAACATCAAGCCCTTCTAGCCCAGTGCAAAATGTTATAGTACAGTGGGTTCCTCAGTAATTGGACTCAGGTGAACAAACCTGGCAACCCGCCTATGTAGGTGCTGACAGGCTCCTGCATGGTGACGTTGAGTTGCATCAGCGCCCCCCTGAGGATGTCGGAGGAGTAGGACAGGGTGGAGGGGGTGGCAGAGATGACCAGGTCAGTGGGTGTGACGGTCAGCTCTACAGTCAGACGGTCAGGGTAACACAGCATCAGGGACTGGAGCGTTGCCACGACAACACCGTCCAGGAACACCTGCAGGTCCTGGAGAGGAAGCAGAGTGTGTGTGAGGTGTGTTTGTCTGCTGTGACTGTACACGTGCGCTTGTGTGTGTGTGTGTGTGTGTGTGTGTGTGTGTGTGTGTGTGTGTGTGTAGAAAAGCAAACAGCTGAACTCACAGCATCATCAGGGCCTTGGGTTACCACGGACACAGACAAGGGGACTTTGCGGTCGGCGACCAGGGCGAATATGACACCAGTGCTGCTGGACGGGCGGATGCTCATCTTCACATCCACCTTCCAACTGCCTGTCTCACCTGAACACACACAAAATGCATTTCAACTGATTTATACTCCCCGTGCCCCACATAGTATAGTTGTGCCTGCAGTCTGAAGTACTCCACCCACGATAGTCTGTGTTGAAGTGGGCCAGTCCAGCTCCAGGGAAGTAGGAACCTCTCTCCACAAACACAAAGCAGTGTTTACTCTCCTTCTCCTGGATGACCTCTTTGACCCCGGACGCCCCCTGGTTCATCAGGTTCCAGCCTCGGATACAGCCGTCCAGACGAGGGTTGATCTACAGACAGTCACCCCAGCGCGCACACACACACACACACACACACAGCCATGCAGGCACACGCATCCAATGTCAATCACAGGCGGCAAAATGGTTCTCGTGTCGTGCGCACTGCTTCTGAAACCGTTATGTTGAGTGGCTGCATATATCAGGGGGGGGTGGGGGGGGGGGGTGGGGTCGCATTGATCCGTGCGGTGGTGGTGGTCTGCTTGGTGTACCGGTTTGATGACGCTGTCCGTGCGGTTGGGCAGCCCCGCGATGTAGACTTTGGTCTCCAGCTTCCCGTTGACGGAGGTGAACAGGCTGTCGGGGCTGTTGATGCTCATCACAGCCTCCTTGCTGACCTTCACACTGATGCTGCTCTCCAGCTCGTCCACGGAGATCTACACACGACGCGACATGATGCTCGCACACACACACACTCTCATCAACCCTGACTCAGTCGGGGTTGATGAGAGCTGATGAGTCCATCGACATGCCTCTACCACACATCCGAGAGGCGCCAAACTAGGCCACACAATGCATCCCCCCCACACACACACACACACGACCCTTACACCTCCCTCCAGCCAGTAGATCAGTTCCCCCCACAACCAGAGCCCCCCCCCCCTCTCTCTCACCACATGCCACTGGCCGTCGTTGATGGCCTTGCCTCCGCTGGTCACCTTGACAGAGTGCTGGTTCTTGAATTGGACCTCGATGTGCCCGCCACGCAGCCCCAACATGAACCATGAGTCTGGGGAGGACTCGGCGTACAGGACCACCCCCTCTGGATCGAACGTACGGAAGTCAAACTCCGCCGCAAACCTGGAAACACACACACACACGAGTTCCAGCAGAGGAGCTCCAGAGAGAGTGTTACTTTGCAAACTGGCAGGTGTCTGTGTGATGCTGACTTGGTGTTCTCGGGCAGGCGGAAGCGGAGGTAGATGACGGGCAGGCCTACAAACTGCTCTCCGAGGTACAGCATCTCTGGGTGCTTGTCGTCGTGCAGCTGAACACACACGGGGATCTGCTCGCAGTGGCGCCCGTCCCCGTCCAGCCGCAGGCCCAGGCGTCCGTCGCAGTGGCACGAGTAGCTGCCCAGCGCGTTCACACACGTGCCCTCACACATGTTCATGTCACACTCGTCCACATCTGACGGACACACACACACACACACAGGTCAAGAAGAGCACTGTGTTGGTAACATAATGAAAACAACGTCTGGCTTGGATTTGTAATCCGGCTGTGCTCCTTCAACTCAACGATTGACTGACACACCGCTTTGGTGTTTTGACGAATGCATTGTCAGGTTGTGCTGCTGCTGCATGTGACGTCGAGTGCAGTACAGTGCCTCCCCTAGTGGTGTAAATGAGTACTACAGACGGACCCCACATTACCATTACAGGTCTTGGAGGTGGAGTTGTATTTGAAGCCTGCAGGACAGCGGCACTCGTACATGCCAGGGACGTTCACACACGTAGCAGGCTCCTCACAGATACTGGGGTACAACAAACACTCGTTCCTGTCTGGAAAAGGGGGTTGGTGGGGGGCAGAGAGAGGGGTTACAGTCAACAACACAAGCAAACACAGATACACACATCCAAGCTATGAATGTGCGACTGGGAAACATCTGCCAGATGTTTGTTGGAAGTGAGTGCAAGCAAGCAGGCAGCAGCTGCTGCTGCTGTGTTTCCAGTAACAGAGTCAGCCATGTGAGGGCTCCGAAAACCCCAGAGATTTCAGACGCTCTTGCATATCTTCATTGGTCAGCACTCTGTCTTTCAGCTTGTTACCGTAAAAATGAAAGTGTGGGACTGGGCAAAGGAGAAGTAGGGAAAACACAACGTCCCCTGAGGTGCTGCAAGTTGTGTTACGCCATCTATGGGCTGATTAAAGGAGGGGAGTTCCATTAGGTTCTGTTCCAGGCCTGGGGCTCATTTGTTTAGCCCCAGCTCTCAGGAGGGAACTGAGGTTGCAGTACCGCCTGGCGAGATCACAGCATTCCTGGAACAGCTGGACAGGCACACATGCGCTTACTTACAGTACACACACACACACACACACCTGGGCTGCTTCTGATCATATGACCACCAGATCAACTTTCATTTAAACTGATGATATAATCCTGTAGGCTCTGCATTTATTGTAGTCAATGTCAGTGTGTGGCCCAATCCATCTCGTACCATTGCAGTGGATCTTGTCTAGGGTGAAGTAACCATCCTCACACGTGCAGTGGAAACTGCCAGGGAAGTTGTAACACTTCTGGTCACACCCTGCCGGGAAATCAGGATCCGAGCATTCGTCGATATCTGTCTCAACCAATCACATTGCAGCAAACGTCAATCAACCAATCACAATGCAGCAAACGTGTCAATCAACCAATACCATCATGCACACAGTACTCAAACAGTACTATACAAACGGTGGATTGCCAGATTGTTTCACTAACCTTTAAATGGAGTCATACTACCATCGGCATAGGTCAACATGTCATTGAACATATATTCATAAAACAATATACATGAAGAGGATCACGATGTTGGGCTGAATGATGAAGGTCGCAGACCGGGAGCAATGTGGTACCCACCCTCCTGACAGCGTAGGCCCTTCCAGCCAGGCTTACACACACAGGTGAATGAGGCCTGGCCGTCGATGCAGCGCTCTGTGCCCTCCTTGTAGCACGGCAACGGCAAACACTGGTCACTGATCTCTGACACGCGACACAGACGGAAACACACACAACATTCCCACAACACATAGGGAACATTCCGAGAACATAATATGACAGTTGATTAGCTCATCACACTCATTTGGAAAAGACACACTTTCTTCAAACCAAATTTGAACCTCACACCTTTAGAGGGATTGAAAGTGAAAAGTGGGACTTAACCAAAGCATCAAGGCAAAAGGAAAAGACTTAAGGAGGGCATGAGAGAAGGAACCCTGTGTACCCTGTCACACCAGACCCTGGAGATGTGCGGGGAAGCAAGCGCCTACCTTTCACACAGGTACGCAGATCTGAGGGAACACTGTCAGAGTTCTGGTTGTTGTTGATCCCCACACGGTGTGAACCCAGGCACACTACAACACAGTAGTTAGCATTCAGAAACAAGCCCTTTTCAATGCCAGAAGACCTCCTACACTACAAATATTGACAGGAAGACTGACAGCGATGCTTACCAACATATTTGGGATAGAAATAGTCCTGTGAATGATAGGAAGGGATAGTAAATTAAAAAGGCATTTGCAGTGATTCCTTCCCCAACCACCAAAGGGATTCATTACATTATTTAGTACTTTTAGCAACTTCCGTGGGCTGTATACATTCCGCCTTTTGCAACAAATTACTTCCCAAGCATCTTATAATCTAGATTCCTCCCCTCACACACACACACACACGTTTGACTCAGTTGCAACACAAAGGTCATGGTTCAGTGATTGCCATTTTGTCTCATTCACAAATCCACAAGTGCCCACCAGTACACAAACACACCACACAAGTTTAAAGTCAATTGCAATACAGAAGTAGTCTCTCTCTATCTCTCCCACACACAACTCCATCAAAGCTTTACAGACATTCTGTCTGTTGATGTTCATCTCAGGGCAGTCTGTCTCACCGTCTCTGGGTAGTTTTCAAAGATTTCCCGAGCTTCCTCTTTGTTACACAGCTCCTCGATGCACTCCCTCTCCAGGTTGCCCTTCTTGCTCTCCTCAAAGAGGGAGTTGGCTCGCCGGTGGCGGGTCAGAAACTGGGAGGCCCTGCTCTGGGTCAGAACTGAAAAACACAATTAATCATCCCTGACTACTCATTATTGCCTGTGCCCTCCAGTAAGAGATGTCACCGTTATTATGTTAAGATAGGCAGATAATTACTGCTATGACTGTTTCATGAGTTGTAGAAGCCTACTCCTAATTGACAGATGCAATATGCTGTTACATAATTGAAGACATCGAACAAAGAAATCTGGTATTTTTTATCTGCTGACCTCTTAACATCAGGATTTACAATATATGAAACAAACTTGATTACTATGATCACAACTGAACTACTGATGTGGGCGTAGCACTACCATAACTATTTTGTTTCCTAACGGTAAAAATGAAATAGATTATGCAGATTAAGTATCCATTGCGAAATGCCATGGTTTGCATGGAATTATATCCTGCTTCACCAGGGTGGTTGGGATATTGAGTTAATACGAGTGACCGTTTTTGGTCTGAACCCATCATGAGCATATGACTATTCAATGTTTTGATAGCCTGCCTCAGGTATAAATATCTGAATCGATTAGGCAACATTTATTGCCGGTGTCGTCTTAAACTTCTTTAAAACTAGCTGTGTAAGTAAGAGTATTCAAAAGTTGCCAATTACACTATCCGTAAATTGTCCTATATCAGTTATACAATTGTCCGCAAAATGTACTTTGAGAGTTTAGAATGGGCTAAAAACGCGAATTAAACACGGGTAAACAATGTGTTTTCTTTACGTTCACATCGCTGAATAGTTAAGTTGTCGCCTATCAAACATTCAATTTGGACTTACATCGATGGGCATCGCAGAGCACAGCGAGAAAGACGAGACAAGTCAAGGTTTCCCTCAACTGCGTTTTCTTGCTCCACATAGTAAAGCCGTTCCGTTGAAGTAGGCCCGGTGTTTACGATGATCGGAATTCAGGTTTGTGGCAAAACTTTATTCTTCCCGAAAATGTTTTCGCCTTCTACGTTGAACGGTGTTAGGCCGGGGGCCAGGAGCGGCGAGAGGGAGTCGACAGGGGGAGCGCTGTGCTTCCCAGTTAGGCTGGAGTCCACTGCGCATACATTGTGCTGCTATGTGGAACTTTTGAGTTGTGTCCATTGATTGAACTCCTGGTCCAAGCGATTACTGAAACAGTGCAAACAGAGGCTCAGCTCATGCAGAAAACACGCACCCACAGGCCAACAAACACACGTCATGCGCAGCTCTTCAAAAGACCTTCACACCCCAAATTTCTCTATTTAGCTTTCTGTTTACAGTTTTTCTTTCTTTCTCACAATATTTCCAATAATTTTTCCGTCAAGAAGAAGCGTGTCATGTTTGTTGGGATTCTAATTATTATTCTAGTAACTTATTTGGCCCAATAACTCAAGATCTCCTTGGTAAAAAAGTTTTGAAATTTGGCACATTGATACAACAGGCCATGGGTAACCTTCCTTCTCAACAAAATGTCAGCCTTCTGGACATTGGGCTAGGTATGAGACCGTTGTAAACGAAACACACATACACAAATCAATTAATATTGCCTTCATTTAGTTACTCAGGAGGAAAACACATTTCAACATTTTCACCATTCATTCAACATATCTGTACATAATATCAGGCATTTTTAATACTCAATATACAAAATACACTGTTCTCCCTTTATAAGACAAGTTTTGTTTGTTTGTTTTTTCTCTCAAAATGGGATTTCCTGTATGGGTGGATGTGGTTAGGCTACTTTCTGTAATGGGTGGATGTGGTTAGGCTACTTCCTGATGAATGGCTTGGTGCATCTTCAATTCTCTGACCAATGTGGCTTGTTTTATTGCATGTTGTCATATTGCATAAATCACATATTTGTGCATTTGTGGGCAATGCTGTTTTGCTGTCATCATTAATCAATTGACAAATTACATAAAATATTGAGCATAACAAAAATAAATACAAGTAACTACTTTGGGATAGGTAACAGAAGAACTGATTTGTTAATGAAAACTATTTCCAACTCTGCACAGTTAAACATGCACTATGTCATTTACAACCTTGGAGAGTTGGGAGGGGCCTTAACACACCCTTGTAACAGTGAGTGGGGTATCATAATCAACACGTGCTATGTCTCAGCAATGACACTGTACTGTACATTTAAGTGTTTGAAGAACAGTTTGGCAGGGATTCCTTCAAATAAACACATATTCTATACAAGGAGAGGGAACACAAATATCATGATCAGAAAAAAAAAGTGTTCTTGATTAGGCAGTGTGCACTACCCAGAATTCACTGATAGGTCCTCTAGTCCAATAGCCAGTGTTTATTTTGTTGACAGCTGGAACACTGACAGTACTGTACTAGTTCAATTGGCAAGCCAACCTCCAAAACACACTTTCTCACTGAGAGTGGTTCACTAACCCCAAAACAACACGTACACACGCTCACACATTAAAGACACAGGACTTTCCTTAAACTTGTTTCTGGAAAGTGTAGAGTATTCTGTACAGCAAGACAATATAGAAAAAACACACTTGGGGTCGATATTACTTTACAATGTACATCCCAAAAAAGATAGAAAAGGACAAATTTCCATAAGTGGCATTTTTACTGATTTGTTTGTCAGAAGAAAATATGTTTTGAGATCTAATCATCACAAATACATTGGTTCAGGGATTATCAGAGTGCTGTAGAAAATGATTTAACTGGCACAGTTAAACACAGTTAGTTACCCTGTTTAGATTGGATCCATTGAGCTCCATAGCTGATAAAAGCTTGGAGAGGTCTGATAATCTGGGCATAGACAAGTCACCATTCATGGTTTCCTTCTAATGAATGGTTACAAAGTCCACCAGCATATAGCTTGGTCACAGAAAAACTGCACAGTATTGGCTTGAGCACCAGTGAGAATTTCAATACACTTTTCTTTCCACAATGCAGTGGGTGAAAAATAATGTCTGTACCTTTGTGACTGGGTTATGACCAATATTAAGATTCACAACAGGAATCATTGGATTGGGAGGGAAATGCATACAAACTGGGTTTGAAAAACACATGGGGTGGGTGTTCTCGCTGGAGAACTGGGGATATGTAGTTCACAACACTATATAGAACCAGGCTTCGCATTAAAAACAAAAAAAAACAGATGTTAAAACATGCTGATGATGATCGTAACAAAGTAGGAAATGAAGGCTAGGAACTGGACTGGAGTTGGCAGCTGGAGATCTTCTGGGTCAGCCCCAGAGCTGGTCAATCATCAGGGTCATCGTCCACAAGGGAAGAGCCACTGAGACTCCATAATGAAACTCAAGCACAAGCGGAACTGGCCGGATGACAGCCTTAAGTGACTTACGGGCTTTCAAACAAGTTGTTTGGTCCGTGTAACTTGAAATACAGAGGAATATTTAACATTGATAACATACCACTTAAAACCTTGGTCTTCAAACATAAAAACAATGATGGTTTAAAATGTAGCTTGTTAAAAATGTGCTGTGAACTTGCTTCGGCGTCCTGGGTTCCAGGGCCGATTAAAGTGCGTGGTCACTGTCTCAGCGTCCAATAAAAAGCTTCGTTCTGGCAGCATACCAGGGGAGATGAGAACACTTAGCACAACCCTCTCTTTCTCTCTCTCTCTCTCTCTCTCTGCACTCTCTCTCTCTCTCTTGCACTCTCTCTCAATCTTCATCTCTTTCTCATCCACTCTCAATAATTTGAGGTATGTGTGCATGCTTCGAGAGATGCACCATGGGAAGCCGTGTACAAGGAACCAGAATAAATTGTTGCTGGTAAGGTTCTTGGACATGGTGGAGACCCCAAAGCAGGGCTAGATGGAGTAGGTAGAGTTTTCAGACTGCTGGCGGATGTAGCACTGGAAACTCTTGTCACCGATTGGGTGCTCCCTGCAAACGCAACCAAATGATCAGATCAAAAACAAATCGAGAGGGGTTTTGAACTTCCAAAACTAATTCGCATCAAATGTAACACATTTTGTCCGCATTGCCCCCATGTACAACTCCTAAATTCATGCTTTGGATGGATCTGCATGACCATCAATAGACGATAAATTAATTCCACACAAAACAACGTCCTCTGTGAACTAGGAAGCCCACTAGCATAAATGAATCTGCAGTGACATCCCACAGTGCGAAACAGGGACTTACTGGCTGCCGATCTTTGTCTTCTTGAACTTGTCTCGTTTGTACTTGGTGTGCTGCTGCTCCAGGGTCTGCACCGCCGACACGATGAGCTTCAGGGTCTTGTAGGTCTCCTGGGGGTCGTCGATGACGAAGCTGGAGTACTCCTCCTGCTCAGGGCCATCGTACACAGACTTGCTGCCGCACGCCTCTGGAGGGCGATAGAGAGCAGCATGGTGGTGAGACAGGGATGGCCCAACGTGCAAACAATACAAACATGCTCCTGTGTACACACACACTGACCTTGCATCTTGACCAGTTTGGACATGTAGGTGCCAAACAGCGAGTAGATCCTCTCAGTCTCTCTGTCTCCATCTACATCCAGCTGTATGTTGGCAGGAAGACCTCTGCACGCACACACACACACACACAGTTAAACGTCAGTCCAAAATAAACATTCCAGACATAAAAGGCTAAACCAGGCAACTTGAAAAATATGAGAAAGGGGGAAACAAGTAGACAAACACACAGACTAATGCTAATACTAGAAGCCTTTTCTTTCCCCCTTCTCCCCCTCTTCCTCCCTCCCTCCCTCCCTCCACCCTCCTCCTCCTCTCCTTCCTTCCCTCTCCCCCTCCGGTCCCCTCCTCCTCTACTCACCCGGTGCAGGGGGTGCACCCGGGGGCGGTGTCTGCGGACAGCTTGCAGCAGAGCCAGTGGCCGTTGAGGTAGGCGGAGGGGTGGTAGGTGCTCAGGCGCTTCTGGTTACACTGGCTGACCTTGGTCAGGATGTCGATCCAATCACGGGCCTCCACGCAGTTGTTGGCCTGGATGTAGAGAGCCCTCTCTGGCTGAATGACCTGGAACATCTGGAGACGGGAAGGGACAATGAAGAGTGACGAGATAAACATCCTCCTCTTCAATGCTATCAATTGAATGGTTATATGTGCATCTGTGCTGCTTTTAGGCAATGGAGCAGCCTTACATTTTTCATCTTGAAGGATTCTTCTTCTAGCCTCTCGACAGCCAGGATGTTCTCAATGGGAATGCTGCAGAGAGCGCCCTCACCTGGAAAGATTTGAAACTCCATTAGAACAGGGTAGAAGGCGGCGTATGTGCGCACGTGTTTGCGTTCATGTTACCAGCGAGGTCAGTAAAAAGCAGGCTGTCTATACTCAGCCGCTCAAGGTTCTCTCCTTGAGTTATCAGTTCTTAACAATGCATTGATGTCAGTGAGCGTGCGTTTCTGTTTGTGTGTGTTCCCTGCGAGTCGTGTTTTGGGTGGGCTTGTTTTCCGTCGCAGCTTGGCTGTGTTTCCTGCTCAGAGAGTTAATCTCAAACACATGTGTTCTGGAACGGAGACGCAAAGCACATTGTGTGCAATCTGTGCAACTGACAAAACAATTCTCTCTCCGATTCCACACCCGAGAGCACACATCCACACAAACACACACTACACGTCGACACACACAAAGACAGAACGCTATGTAACGTAACCGTAAGAAGATTCCAACAAACCTTTGGCGTTACCTTTGGTTTTGTGGTAGGTAAACTCGTGATTGGTAAGGCGAAACCACCTCTTCTTGAAGTTCTTAATGCCAAAGCGGTTCCTGCCCTGGGCTCTTTTGATCATGAATCTGGAGAGAGTGGACAAGGAAGGAAGGAAGGAGGGAGGGAGGGAGGGAGGAAAGAGGGAGGGAGGAAAGAGGGAGGGAGGGAGGGGAGAGAGGGAGGGGAGAAGGAGAGAAGGAGAGAAGGAGAGAAGGAGAGGGTGGTTGAAATACAGTTTGAGACTGGTTGCGATAAAGGATGATTTAAGAAGTTCTTAAATGCTATGTTTAAAACCTTGGAGATACAGTATACAGTCTATCATCTATGCCTGTGATTGGGAGTGTAATCGGAATACAATAAGAGTTCAGAGACTACAAATACACAAATACAGCTTACTTGGACTGGCTACAACTAAACACCTTAAACACCATAGTTTAAACACAACAGAAGTCTTATTTCAAGGTAGCAACATACCAAGAAATGTAGAGCCACAAAGATTCCAGACACACAAAGTCTAAACCTAAAACTTTGGGATCTAAAATATAAGTCACGATAACATATAAAAAACAATTATCAACTAAATAAATGACAATATCTCCTCTAAGCACTGTAGACACTAAGAAGTCAGAGTGGGGTCAGGTAGTCATGGTAACGCAGCTCAGACACGCTAGGCCTGTGTGCCCAGTCATCTAGCTCTGATATATCATGCGTGTCATATCCTGCATGTTTGGCAAAGCGTTGGCAGTTGCAGACAGCGAGGCTGGTTCTGACCTGTCTGGGCTAAACAACCCACGACGAATACAATTTTACAGTCAGCACCAATGGATACTGCGTGTCTTAATGATTCATTGCAAGAAGACAGGAGTTGAAATGATTTCAAGTAGAACCATTTCAGCACTCGTCGCACTGCGCACACAAGACTGGTAACAGCTGTCAACAAGGGCAGTAGTGTGGTTGGACATGGAAGGGTGGGGGGAGGCAGGACTCGGGGTCACAGGGTTTACGGGGTCAGAGTTCACGTCAGGGTGCTGAGTGACGCTTACCTGCAGGACCCCTTTCCATCAACCCTCTTAATAGTGAGTTTAACACTCCTGCACCCAGCGGCAAAAACACAAGAAGTTGGTTGAGTGAGTGTGAGTGTAGGACACCTTTACACCAACACTCCATGCAGATGTCTACATGGTTATTATAGGACTTAGAAGTTAGTCTGGCGGTGGATACAATTGTATTCTGCGACAGCCGTTCTTCGGATTGAAGCAGTCCCCATCTAATGTTAGACTGACTAGGCTGTCTAGGCAGTCTATATTTGACCTCAGATTGAAGGGCGATGACAAAACATAATATACACTGGATGAGTAAATATAAAGGATGAAATCTGGGGTTAGAATGAGCTCGAATAAGAAATCATAACCTATCTGTTTCACACACGTAGCTAATTCAATACTGCAGAGACATCCTTTCTCGTTGCTATGAAACAGCAGGCAACATCTCCCCACTGAGGACAACCCTACAGCAGAACCTGCGCTCTGCCTTTCCAGCAGGGGGCACTGTGGCACCAGGAGAGCAGCGGTGAGTGATCCTTACCCCTCTTTCAGCATGATGGGGGTCTCTATGCTCTTCTGGTCCCATCGTCCTGACGACGAGATCAGGTCCAGAAACTACAAACACAAAAGTCCACGTTTACAACACTTCATGATGGTCTACCTCAGCTAACAGTTATCTCAGTCTAACAATCCGCTTAAGAAACTTGGTGTCTAAACTAGTGCAGCTAAAACGATCCAGTTGTTGATGGATTAAACCAAGATATTCTATGAAGCTCCACAAAATAATTCAGGGTTGTCCATGTTTTATATTGAACTTCTGCCTATCCATGCGTGTGTGGCCTTTACAATTTGAGCTGAGGGTCCATGGAAGTGAATACTTTTAGCATGTGAGCAGGTGAAGGGGAAAGACGCTCACGTTCTTCACAGCATCCGCATACTTCTGCTCGTTGAAGTAGTCGTAGAATGCGGCCATGTAAGACTCTTTGAAATTGGCCTTGAGAGAGGGAGAGCAACGGAAAAAGAGAGAAAAGGAGAAAGAGGACAGACAGAGTGGAAAAGGAGACATCAGTCATTCTGTTTGTAACGGTTGACGTCTCGACAAAAATGCCTCCGTCTTAGGGACCTACTGATTTGGACTTGGCCAGACTCCCCAGGGTCTGGATGGTCTTGGAGATGAGAGTGAGGGTCCGAGAGGTGAAGGGGTCCTAAGTAGGAAAAAGAGAAGAGATCTATGAATCATCATTTAATAATAGTAGTAATAATATATAGTTTTCATGCATATGGATTGGCTTTACGTGTCCAAAGTTGGGTGTGTGCTCGTGTGTGTCTGTTCTGACCGGGTGATGTGGCCTGAGCTGGAAGAGGTTGGGGGACAGGATGGCCGGGGCAAAGAACCGCAAGAAGATGAAACTGCTGACAGCCGTGTACCTGACGTCCTGGTCCACTAGAGAGATACAAAACAGAGACGCCTTCAAAAAACGACTAAAGAGAGGCAAACACATATCATTTTAAACAGACTCACCGTAAAACCCAAATGTGGATGACTATAAGTCCAATTAAATATGTATGCCACATGTATATTTTATCAGCTGTAAAGTACAATGTTGCAGATAGAAAAGTATTGTTTAACTGCAGTGCTTGGCCATGAGCAATAGGTGGCACTGTAGTCCATGGAACTACACCAGATCTTCATTCCATTCAAGAAATAGATGTAATCAACAGGAAAAAGGTCATTACACAAGGAAATAAAGTTTCTTTATGAGCCTGAGATAGAAACGGCCTTGGATTTTAACCAGCTTTTTTTTCCCTCATAGCTTCTTCATCTTCCTTGTGTCTCTTTGTCGCATACTTGTTTTTGGCAGTTGGTTACCTTGGAAACGGGTGGCTGCAGATTCCCGGAGAGAAAAAAAGATGTCACACATGACAGTGGGACAGCGAACGCCGGATGCGGTGATGACGTTGAAGATTCGGTCCACATACTGACGCAGGTTCTCCTGAAGGACCCAAAGGAGAACCAAACCTGGTTATTGTTCTGACCTGAACATAATTCAATACTAACAAACACACAAACACACTCACACACACACACACACACACACAAACACTCACCCTATTGGTGTCCAGGTTCTCTGACTCTTTGAGCTTGACTGGGTCAATCTCACAGGGTTTGTGATCAGTGCAGATCTGTAAACATTAAAAGAGAGAGCTAAAATGTCACCAAACCCTCTTCTCTAATCAACTGAAATGAAACACAAAGGAAAGAACCCAAGAATACAGAGAGGACAACAAGAGAGAAAGAGAGAAGTAGTGACTCAATGAAACAAAGAGAGACAGAGAGAGAGCAATAAAAAGTACCTCATCGATGATAGGTTTGAGAGTGACCTGCAGGTAGTGCATTCCAGCCAGCTTCATAGTCTCATCAATGCACTTGGAGGTCAGTGAGTTTCCCCGGAATATGGTGTTAGGGTCCCTAGGAAGGAGGGGACCCAAGGAGATCACTACATGAATCAGAGACCCTTGAACCCAACCAGTATCCATTCCTAGTTGTGACCCTCTACTCAGATAACACACACTGACACCTTAAATAATATCAAGGAGATCAAACATCTTGTCAATTCAGCTCCACTTTAAACGTTCACAAGTTCAGCGAACAAATCATGTTTCCAAGGAAACGGCTGAGCGGGGGGGGGGGGGGTTGACGGGTAGTGGGCTCACTGCGTGCGGTTGACCTCGGCGTGGGCGATGGCGCTGAGGAAAGGCACGATGTTGCCGTAGTGGAGGAAGAGGCGGACCAGAGGGATAGCCGCTTCCTGCTTCTCACGACACACCTCCCCGAGGATATGGGCTGCAGACGCCGACACGGGCTGCAAGGACACGCACACACACACACACGTTAGTGTGTAAAACACATGTGCCGTGTCTCGCCCCAGGATATGTGGACAAGGGAACTTGATGTTCTCGATTGCACACACACACACACAGTTTGTGCTTACACAGGTTGAAAGAAACACAAACAACACACACTCCTAGTCCTTCACCCTAGAACACCTCACACACACACCTTTACTTACACACACACAAACACCTAGCCCTTCCCCATAGAACAGGGGTTTTCAACTGGTGTTGTCCCAGGGACCACTATTCTTACTATAAAGTAATCCGCGGCCCACTGATGTGCCTGCACGCGTGCCTTCGTGTGTGTGTGTGCTAGAAAAATCTGTGTGGCGAATATATATATATATATAAACATTTTAAACAATGGTGGACTGATCAACATAGGCTTGTGTCGCAGACCCCTGCAATGCCGCCGCGGACCCCCGGTCGAAAACCCCTGCCATAGAACACCTCACACACACACCTAGCCCTTCACCCTAGAACACCTCACACACACACACCTAGCCCTTCACCCTAGAACACCTCACACACACACACCTAGCTCTTCACCCTTAAACACCTCACACATAAACACCTTTGCACACACACCTAGCACTTCCCTTATCTCTTCACCCTAGAACACCTCACACACACACATTTACATTTAGTCATAGACGGTCTTATCCAGAGCGACTTACAGTAAGTACAGGGACATTCCCCCGAGGCAAGGAGGGTGCCTTTCCCCATTCCCCATTCCCTCCATTCCCCCCCCCCCCCCCCCCCCCCCCACACACACACACCTCCACGTTGGCGGAGTGCAGCAGCAGGTCCCTCAGGGGGCTGTAATGCTCAGTGGGGAAGACGTGGTCCTCCGTGTAAACGATGTTGAGCCGCAGCGAGCCCAGCTCCTCCACCTTCACCGACTTGCCCCCGTTCTCCCTCGGCTGCAGGTAGTACCTGGGCAACGGGCGGTTAGGATTAGAGGTCGGAGTTCGTCCTCAAGCACCTGGCATTTAAGTCGGCACATTTTTTAGCCATACAGACAGGATAGGGGGGGTTGATGAGGAGGTTTAGACGTTTGTCCACTAGGTAGGGATGGGCGCATGCATGAGTGGGAGACGGAGGAGGAGAGACGGTTGGGGGGGGGGGGGGGGGTCACACTGTGTGAGAGTCTCACCACGCGTCGTGAGTGCCCGCCTGGCCGAGGACTCTCAACGGAACCCGAACTCCTCCCAGGAACTCATCACCAAACTTCAGGTTACTGGCGTTCCACAAGTCCACCCTGAATGGAACCGACACCAGGGTTAGAACATAAAACCTTGCCTGCCTAGGAGCAGGCAAACACACACACATACTCTCAGAGACACACACACACTCTCAGACACACACACATACTCTCAGACGCACACACATACTCTCAGACACACACACACTCACCTCAGGGCCAACTTGTCTACATCTTCCTCCTCCACATCAAACTGTCGTTTGGTGTAGCTGAGAGGCCTAGTCACCTTTACAGAAAAATACAAATAAAAACGTTTTAAACAAAAATGGTTTTTCGACACTTTCCTAATAATCTTCCATGACAGCTAAATCTCTCTATTTTCAGGTAAATTATTCATTTAAAGGATGCTGTGGCGATTCAGACCCAGTGGGAAGGTTTGTCACAGGGGAAAATCTTTTGAGATCTTTGTTTAACAGTAAGACTAGGCATTGGGAACAATATGAATTGGCATGACCCCAATGCAAAGTTACTGTAGAGGATGATTTGAATAGTGAAAGGGGAAGTCTGGCTTCACGTTAGCGGCTCCATCCCTGTAACCAATCTCACCATCTCCGTCCCCCACACAGACACATCTCACTATTCGGCAAGGCTCTTTCACTCTGCATCGATTGGAATCCACCCATGGAGCGGAATGTGTCCACAGAAGAACAGTGAGGCAAACCCCCCGCCCCTTCCCCCATGACAGAGGCGTGATAGATGAGGGACGGGGGGAGGGGGGGTAGGAGAGGAGGGAAGGGGGGCTGGGCCTACTAGAGTTTATGTGGAGGGGGGCAGGGGGGGGGACATGTCAGAACGAAATCAATGGTCCAGATTGTTGTGGCGTTTTGTCCGAATCAATCACACTCTTTCTTCCATTCATTTCACGGCACGCCACAGGAGGGGGGGGGCGGGGTGTCATCATGTCACTGGTGCATGGGGGTTAACCGACAGGGTGAATGTGTGAGACTGGAGATTAGATTCTCAGGAGCCAAGCCCTTTCTTCACAACCCCATAGCTTCTAGCTCAACAGAGCAGACCTGCAGCCCTACCACACACACACACCACTGAAAAACACCAGAAAGAGCCAGGCGTGGGGAAGTGAGAAAGGGTGCGGACATACTCCCTCAAGCAAAACCACAACCTGTGAAGAGAATCTCCCAAGTGAAGAATAACAGACGCCCACGTGTCTGTGAAACCTAATCACAACCGTGTGGTTAGCGCACCAGCATCAGAAAGGGCTTACATTCTTGAGCATAGCCTGAATTATTTAGAAAAACCAACAAAATGGCCTGCCCTAACCTGAAGTGACCCAGGGAAAATGTGTAATTTCCTCAAGAAGAAATGCTCTATAATTGCTCCACCCCATTGGTAAACATTCAGCTTTGACTAACCACAATCTGGCAAGGCCGAGCCACAAACATCCAGTTTATTTCTGTCAAAGCTGACAGTTGGGGCAAATGATTCTTCAAAGAGCATGGCAGGGTTTTAACCAACTGCCCAAACCTTCTGGTTGTTTCCTTAAGCCATACTATGGACATTAACTTTGGGGTTTGAGATCTTGCTGAAGAATGTGGTAATATGTGTCCTTCTTTTCCAGTGACTTGCTCTCTGGAGCTCCCTTGGGGACCCACTTAAAAGCATTCCAGCCATAAATCGTTCGCCACAGCATCTTTACATGAAGCCTTTCTCCTGCATGGTGTATGTGTGTGCGTGCGTGGCATGTGACATTGCTCACCTCAAAATAGAACACTTCTTCAAACTGAGGGTTGTTGGTTTTTCTCTTCACCTTGGTTTTCTTGGCTTCTGACCTGGGAGGGGGAGAGCACACATAGAGAGAGAGAGAGACAGAGAGAGGGAGTGAGTGAGAAAAAGAGAGAGAGGGAGTGAGAGAAAGAGAGCGAGAGAGAGAAAGTGAGAGAAAGAGAATGGATGTGTGAGTGAGATTCGGAGGGATAAAGAAAAAGGGAAGGTTATTTATATTCCATTGCTACACAGAAAAAGTGGTAGAGGTACCAGATACCAGAGTTAATGTTGGGGGGGTTAGGGAGGGGGGTACCAGATACTAGAGTTAATGTTGGGGGGGGGGGGGGGTACCAGATACCAGAGTTAATGTTGGGGGGGTTGGGGGGGGTGGGAGGTACCTGATACCAGAGTTAGTGTTGGGGGGGTTAGGGAGGGGGGTACCTGATACCAGAGTTAGTATTGGGGGGGTTAGGGAGGGGGGTACCTGATACCAGAGTTAGTGTTGGGGGGGTTAGGGGGGAAGTCTCTGACCTGGAGGGCCCCAGGAGGGACACGGCAGCGTAGGGGTCACACTGTCCGTTAACGATGGGGAGGCCTTGGCACTCCAACACTCTGTAACCACACACAGAGAGAGCGGTGTTAGGACTACACAGAACAACATCCTGCATGTCCCTCTGGTCTGTCCCCTTCCCCAGCCTCCTGGCCCTAGTTATCCTCTGTTTCCCGTCCTTCTCTCCAACACCAGAGGATCAGATTAGTATCACAGTGTGTGTGAGGTTGAAGTTGCAGGTTGTCAGGCATGTGTGGGACAGGCCCGTGAGCTCTACCTAAGTGGTTGGCACGTCCTTGTACCACTTGAGCCCTGCATGAACCCTACACACACACACACACACACACTATGGAACACCCTCGTAGCTTTCTAGAAACAGATCTATGAGTGAAATATACACACATAAAGCATTTTTTTCAGTTAATATTTAAAACCATAAACTTATATCCAGTTAATTATTGTAATGGACTGAGTTAAGTATGATGTCGTGCAGTAGTTTAGTTGAATAAAAATAAAAAAACCTATAAAGGTTTTGCGACTGAAGTCAAGGTTGGCAGAACACTCAATCTGCTGTTTCTGAACATGTATAGACAGGTCAGGTGTACTTCCTCAGAGAACTTAAGGACAGATCTGTCTGGTCATTCATGATTAACGCCATGCTCCGGTTCAACCAATCACAGGCGAGCGTGTGCTGTTTGCGGTTCCCGATGAGTCGAGGGCGAGTCATGAGCCCGCCCACGCCAGTCCTGAATGACATCATCGTGTAAGGGGATTAGCATGTGGGCAGTGCAGGGCAAGACAGGACAGCCAGTGGGACGCTTACTTCCTCTGTCTCACACTGACACATTGTTGCACAACACACACACACACATCCAAACAAGATACACTATCTCATACCTATCTCCTCTTTTACCTTGACTTTAAGCCCCGCCCCTCTAACCACACAAAGCCCCCAACACACAGCAAAGGGGAGGTTAATAATGATAACAGAAGAGGTGATGATGTGTGTGTGTATGAGTGGTGGTGTGTGTGGGGGGGGGGGGGGAGGGATTGTGGGGATGGGAGGTTGTTAAGCATTGCTAATGCCAGGGTGCTTCCTGCCCAGTAAGCTTGTTTATATAACCCCTGCTCGGCCAATTCACTCACCACACATACAGTGAGGCGTGTGTGAGATAAAGATAGGCTACATGAATGGGAGAAAGAGAGAGACTTTTTCTATTATGGCAGGTTCCGGATCTATCCGGGGGTTTTGACATAATGGCCCAACAGTAGGACTGGGGTAGATGCTTCCCAGATTCCGAATACCGACGTACTCATTCTAGGGCTGGTCCACTGCCCTCTCCTCTAATCACATTTGCTTGGACAAATTAGTTTGTGGAGAGAGGCTGAGGATTAGAATCAAATTACAGGAGATTGAAACTAATTCAAATGGACTAGTGAATAGACATCTATCCAATCGGACAGGACTCCATTTCAAGGTAATGGAATCAAATTGGAGTTCAGTGAGTGAGTCAATGTGGTGACTTTTCCCCAGGGAGTTCTTTAACGCTAAATCTCATCTGAATCAGTCAGAGACTTTCATTCAGTGGTTGATATTCACCAGAGGATCTTAATGACAAGCCACCCACAACCCTGTAATTGTGGTGAACACATTCAACCTTGGAGGAGGTAATCACCCCCAGGCTCCCATACAGTTTGAGGTCTACAAATGAGTTTGTTTTTATTTCAGCTACCCATTTTCACACTAAACATTCATCATGGGCGCTTGAACATCAGGGCGAACGTCAATTACTCAAATTCCCTCCATCCAAATATCCACTCATTTAGTAAGTTCTGCCCTTCAGCAAGGTTAGAGCAGAACTAACCATTTCCTAACACTAACCCAAGGTTGTTTAACTGGAGCGTCTGGCAGCTGGAGTTTAAGGAGTGTATATTTGACTGTGACCGTCCTGGCTTACCAAGGCTTGGCCCTCTAAATGGGGCCTAGCTTGTTGACCGGCCACCCTGTGTCTTCTCCACCTCTGCCCTATGTGACTAAGCTCATTACCCACAATACTTTGGGGCTGTGAGCCATGCTCAGTCTTCATAGAGCAGTGGTTCTCAACCCTGGTCCTCAAGTACCCCCTGTCCTGCACGTTTGAGATGTTTTCCTGCTCCAACACACCTGATTAAAACGAATGGGTTGTTATCTATCTATGCAGAAGCCTGCTAACGACCGTTCATTTGAATCAGGTGTGTTGGAGCAGGGAAACATGTCAAACGTGCAGGACAGGGGGTCCCTGAGGACCAGGGTTGAGAACCAGTGTCATAGAGAGTACTATAAAGAGGTGTGTCACAGCGACATGCGCGTGTGTCACACGCTCACATACACAGAATAATCCATCCAGTAGCTCATATAGCCAGCATCTAAGCTTCTACATGCTTACACAAGCATATCACACTTGCACACATAACACGCGTATACTGTACTCACTGGACATACATATTCTGTACATTTGACCCCTCAAATCTCTCTTTCTTTCCACACAAAACCGTGTAACAACCGTTTTGTCTGTTCTGTAGGATTCTCTCTCACCGACCGCCTTCCCCTCAAACGATGAAACACACATGCGCGAGCGTAACACACGCTGAAGCGTAACACGTCCACACACACACACACGAAACACAGACACACGACACACACACAAACGTCGCTCTGTTTATTCACAGTCTATTGAGTGGTGACTCAGTCTGACTCTAAATAAACCTTGGACACGATCCCCCCGAGCATCTTCACCTCAATCAAAGCGTTGCTAAGTAACAAGCAGTGGACCATGGGTCCGCGAAGACAGCCATCTCAGAGAGAGAGATGCAGAACCCACACCAACCCTAACCCGTCTGATCATGAACCCCATGGAGTACGCTCCAACACACTTAAGCAGGTGTGGAACACTGACATAGTTCTGCTCGGTTGTAATCGCATTCATCATTGAGTATGTCTTGATCATGTTGTATGCATGTCTTTTGTGTAGGATCCGGATGGAAGCTAGAGGTTCTCTCTTATTGGGGAACGAATGGGAGATGGATTTTATTGGAGACTGTCAAAGAGCAAAGAGTTTGGTGAGAGATGTTTTTTTGTTCCTTGGAGCGATGTTCTGGGGTGGACAACGAGCTGCTAGAACATACGGTATAACTAATGTTGTGACTGATAACTGTAAATCCTCCTGTTTAGTTGCACATTAAACAAGAGGGCCACTTCATCAGTTTGCAACGAGCACAGCTGCGTGGGAAAGAGACTCCGAAACTTAGTCATGGATGTGTTGTGTCTTGTGTGTGTGGGAGAAGGATAGTGAGTGTATTCGTGTGGGTTGAAGGGTCTGTGGAGCACGGGCATGTGTGTCTGTGCTGAGGCGTGTTAGTGTGTCATGGCAGAACACTCACCTTGTGGCTAGCTTGTGGCAAACAGCTCCACTGTCTGTAATGACCTCGCTTAGGCGGAGTTCCAGATGGACCTTTCCCTGCGGAGAGCACACACACATACATACACACACACACACACAGACACAGGTCATTTGTTGTCAGTGTGAATCTAGGAGTTGCTTATGGTTTACAACTTAATTCATTGTGCTCGTCTGAAAATTGTTTTTTTCCAAATGTCCGTAATAACACATCCTTATTTGACAACAGAGCATGGCGTGATACCAGACAGGGTAAGTGTGGCTCCCTCTGATGTGTAATGGGAATGAATGCGTTAGTTCCATTAGATCAACTGCTTTGCAGCACCCAATAAACATGCAAACTCGCTCTGTCTCTCGGCCCCAGCACGCGCACACACACACACACACAGGAAACAATGTGTCCTCTATGGACAGGCTGAAAGAGAGAGAGAGATACTCTATCTTCCCACTTCATTTGATCCCATCCTTCACACCGGTTTCTCTCGCCCCTCTCTCTTCTCTACTCACACATCCGTCCTCTCCCCAGCGTCTGACATGAATGTGTCTCTGTTCCAGCACCACTGCCCCAGGGCTTCATACTCCCATCTGTCTGCAGATGTTGCTGTGCTGTTGCTGGACTCTCTGTGTGTGTGTGAGTGAGTACCTGTATATGCGTGTGTGTGAGTGCATATATGTATGTGTTTGTGTGGGAGGGCACATCTAACAAGACTAGACTGTGATGTTGTCGCTGACCCACTGAAGGCCGACTGACAGCAGCAGACACAACCACGATGAACTTGAATGAAGCCGGACCATTATGGTCTGTACATAGGTCATGTTCCACTACTGGCAGACTTCCACATATGGAACTGTAAAAGATGGAGCCACAGCAGCAACTAACTCAACCGGAAGGTGACTGGCAACAAAAATACCAAACCCCTTGCTAAATATCCCAAACCTTATACAGTTCCACGGAATTCATTCTTATGTTTAATGCTTGATCAGGGTCAAACATACTGTGAATACACAGCCTTACTATCGATGAGGGCCACAAACAGATCGTGAACCGTGGACAAAGAGCGAGCCTGGTTTGAGCAAAGCTGAAGTGTTTTGAAGTGCGGTGATGATGATGGCAGGCGGGACCCCAGCACACTCAGAGAGAGGTGACATTGACCCTGCAGGCTAAGCTGGGGCCTGTTTAGGCTACACACACAGTCTGTTTGTTTGGTTTTCTGCCTCATATGTAACCGTACACACACGCACACACACACAAACAATGACGGGGAAGGAAGAGGTGTGTATGTACAGGTAGATTCGAGTGCGTGTGCATGTGTGTGTTCTTTACGTGGTACTGACCTGTACTTCGGAGTCTGCGCTGACAGGTTGAATCTGGAACCAGGTGTCTTTACCGTGATACTTCTGCAGGTCCTCTTTCTTCACCGCAACCTTACCTGAAAAACACACAGACACACACACTCGATTTGAGAAACCTGGAAACACAAATACACAATAGGAGGGCAGAGTGCAGTAATCATCCTCCAGTCCTCATCCATGTCATGACAGACCTGCAGATGAGCTTGTCTATGACGTCTGTTAACATCTCTCACACACACACACACACACACACACATCCACACACACACACACACACACGCACCTTTAAACGCTGTTAGGCTTAACACCTAATCTTTCCTTCAACAGACGTTGGATAAGCTTGCTATGTCCGCTAAGCCAGGTGCAGGTATTCTCCTGACTGTTGTTGCAATGTCCTACAAATACCTGCAGGCCTTTATCTCCTGGCTATTTCCTGTGTGACAGCTTCAACAAGCTGAACAGCTGATCTGACACTGCAGAATATAGTTAAAGCTGCATGCTATCATGGACTGCCCATTTACTGAGGTTCACTGTCAATCCTGAAAAATCGTGTGAAACCTTTGCTGCTTATGAGCTGCTGTGTGTAAGCTTCATATGGAATTTATTTAAGTTATATATGCTTCATATGATTCAGATGGAATGTATATGAGTTGTATATGCTTTGTGTGTTTCAAATGTCTGTGTACTATATGGTGCATTTGGGTTGTACAGCTTCATGTGGTTTGTTTATTTGTTTGTAGTTGAATTCTCGTAAGCACAACAGGCCCAAAACATTCCTTCACACAGCAACAAACTGACAAAGCATTTGGACGGTAACAAACACATCTCAGCCAATTGCTTTGCTTGTTTCCCAGAAATGTAAACACCTGGATCTGATCAATAGCGCCAGCCAATCGTAAAGGCCGAAACTGGTGAAGAAGTAACCAATCAGAGTGTTGAAAAGGGGTAAGGAGCGAGATTAACAACAACTAAGGGACCAATGGGAGCACAGTTTTACTCACCAATGCTGGAGTCCCTCCTGAAGACATCCCTGTCGAAGATGTAGAAGGAGAGATGTCGGAAACTGCGTGGGATCTCACAATAAAAATCCTCTCCATAGAACGGACTGCAGAGAGGAGATAATACAATGAGCTGTCTCCTACACTCAAGAACTGAGCCTGCACAGTACACGGTCATATCTGATCTTTGGGTAAACACATATTTTACCACACCTGGTTGAAATTCTGGATTGTGCTTGACTTGGTTTACCCAGTGCAATAAGACATCAATCTAACACCAAATGTGTGTTTGTAGATAGATAATCCACATTTGTGTATACTGCCAGGCTCTCGAAGGAGACATGAAGAAGGAGAAAGCCCTTATCTTATGATGCCATGACATCTAATGGGGTTTATTCCAGACAAAACACAGACAAACACACACACACACATGCAGACAGGTACATGTGCACGGACACACTTACAAAAACACACGACTGGACTACATGGCAACAGGGAATACAGAGCAATGGGAATCTCATGATCCAAACCTTTAGGCTATTACTAGGAATAATAGTCCACATTCCTCTAGCTTGCACTCTCTCAGAAACACTGAAGTACACTACACGCTCCCTTCAAAGCCATTATCCCAATGATGTCAGTAGATGATATCTCTTTGTACGAGAGGCGCCTTATTAGAGTATCTCATGACATAATTATACTATAAACCAAACAGACTGAGGGCTGTTGGTAACAGAAGCAGCAGAATAGGTCTGTCGAATTCCTGTCCCAGTCACTATTTTTCACGCAGAACCAAAAGTCTGACAGAGACGGACGCAGAGAGACAAAAAGAGAGACAGGGAGAAAGACAGACAGAGAGAGAGCCAGAAGGATTTGGAAACAGGGAGACAGGCACAGAAGAAGTAACAAGGTACCAGAGAGACTTCTCGATGATCTTGGTCCTGAAGACCTCCTCCTGGTCCAGGTTGACAGTGCAGTAGCAGTCTCTCATCCTGTTGGGGCCCGGATACGGAGGGATGTTCTTTGCTTCACCTACACACAAGGGGAACGAGAAAGAAGGAGGGAGAGAAATGTAAGATTATAAATAGTAACCTTCAAGACAGGTTCTCTGGAGACTGACTATTTAAAAAAAAACATAAAACGTGAATGCAGCTTTCAGAAAGAAATCCTGTAGCCTGTAGATGCTATCTATTATCTGACATCATAAAACCCTACCATTTAGAAAGTACTGAATAACAAGCTTAGCCCTGCCCCTGCCTGCCACTGTGCTTTGCACTATACTTCTATTCTCTACACACAGGTACACACATGAACATAGACACAAACCCCAAAGAGAGAAATGAAGATCCAGATAATAGTAGCTACAGTCCTATAGTTGCCTGTCCTCTCATACCCTATCTTAAGTGTGTGCGTGCGCATGTGCGGCCGGGTACTACATATCTGTGTAGGAATCTGCGTGGGATGCTTCTTCTAGGTCTCCGAGGGACCAAATCTGCTCATCCAACATATGTAACAGCACACCCTTTCACAAGAATGTGGTCCAACCACCCACCATGACACACACACACACACACAAGGCCTGTCACACTAGCTAACCAAAATGATTGTATTACAGTCCCTAAGGCCCTATATCCTCCTTCGCTTGCGTTGGGGAGTGTTAGTGACTGATGTGCGCTACTCCGCAGCCCGAGGGAGACTCTGTCTCTGGAGCTGTCCTGCTGGGAGATCCTGACTGAACAGTCCCTTCCACAATCAGCTTGGAATCTGATCATATCACTTAGCTAGAGAGCATAACCCATGTAAATCAGTGCAGAACACCGGGGTAAGACACTAACCCTGCAACATGAGACCACTGTGTGTTCTGTCCTGCTGGGCTAGCTAACTGAACTGGAGCCAGCCATATAGCATGGTGAATAAGTGAAGCCGCTTGTGTACTATGGCGAATGAGTGAAGCTAGCATTGTGAATGAGTCTAGCTGGCACTATGAATGAGTGAAGCTAGCATTGTGAATGAGTCTAGCTAGCATTGTGAATGAGTCTAGCTAGCACTATGAATGAGTGAAGCTAGCATTGTGAATGAGTGAAGCTGGCATTATGAATGAGTGAAGCTGGCATTATGAATGAGTGTGGCTAGCATCTCGAATGAACGGTAGCAGTCATACAGTAGCATCTTGTAGGAGTGAAGGTAGTGATATGCGGCAGCATTGTTATGTCTCTAGCCTGTTCGGTGAACATACAATGACGTCAATTGTCAGTTAATCAGAAGGTGGTGACAGCTGGATCTAGAATGAACCCCCCCCCCACCATCTCTCTCTCTCTCTAGGGAGTCCTGCCTGCCTTCCTCATCATTCTAGCTCATCATCAGCACAGGATCTCAGTGGATTATGGTGTTCGGGTCGCCCTGGAAACCACAACATCATAGGATTATACTCGCACGCCGGCTGCCGTCCTGGGCGCTGTGTGTGTGTGGCTGTGTGAATGTGTCTACAAAATATCAACAGTCACAACAATCTATTTGTGAAAACAAAGACTTCCCTGTGAGACCACACAGCTTGTCCAATAGGAAGGAGCCATGCTGATGACTGGAGCATAACATCCCCCAAAAGGACGTGATCATAGGGGCCATTGTCATGATTAAACACACAAACACTTTCTGGGGGAAACCATCACAACAGGAAGTGCCCAGCATCTGTTCCCCCCCACGCCTCACCATGCTCATGTGCTGGGGGAGGGGGTGCTGGTTGTTTATAATGCAGCTCCCAAACAGCACAATTATGCAGTGTATAAACCTGTCTATCTGGACAACATAAACATAGGCATAGTGCATCCTGAATAATCTGTCAAATGGATGGGAAACCTAGAACTATGTCTCTGGGAATGGGGCCTTGTTTGTGTCTCAAAATGGTTTTCATTTTTGGGTATCAACTCCCCCATTGCCATTGTGACAGTCATAGCATGACAAACTTCCTGTTTGGTTTTGCAGGGTTCTGAGTAATGCGTGGGCTGAACAGTGACAAAACGAGTCTGTGGGCGAGTGTGTGTGTGTGTGTGTGTGTGTGTGTGTGTGTGTGTGTGTGTGTGTGTGTGTGTGTGTGTGTGTGTGTGTGTGTGTGTGTGTGTGTGTGTGTGTGTGTGTGTGTGAGTATCAGAGGGAGAAATGGGTGAAGAGGTTAGAGTGATTGAACGAGTGTGTGTATGTTTACATGTGTGTTGCACCAAAGGAGAGATGGAAGCCTTTGGTAAAGCCTGTCACTTAGCTACACGAGGAGACTTCGTCATAAAAGCAGCCTTTCTGATCCACCCATCTCAGTGCAGTCTCCCCCTCTTTACCTCCCTTGCTATATTTATTTTCTTCCCTGGCTCTCCAGCCATCTCTCTTCCTCTTTCTTTCATCCTGCGTCTGTGCCCTTTGTTCGTCACCTCTCCTCTCAAGGGGGGGGGGGGGGGAGGTCTGACTCAGCCTCCCTCCCCCTTGCCCCCCTGCAAAACATTTCATATACAGTACATAGAACACAACAACAACAACTGCAGAGATCATCAGTGTTGCCCCAAGAGAGGAACCTGCCATTTGACTAGTGCACGCTCCGGTGCACATATACCACTTCAGCATATCCAGATTAAACACATACACACCGCACACACACACATATACTGCGTAGGCGGTTAATAGGGAAGAATCTGAGGGAGAGCATTAAGACAAGACCTTCTCTCTGAAGACTCTCTAAGGGAGTAAGAGAAAGATAGTGTGTGCATGTGTGTGTGTGAGAGTGAGTGAGTGAGTGAGTGAGTGACTGAGTGAGTGAGTGAGTGAGTGAGTGAGTGAGTGAGAGAGAGAGAGAGAGAGAGAGAGAGAGAGAGAGAGAGAGAGAGAGAGAGAGAGAGAGAGAGAGTGATGCAGAGAGGAGAGATGACATTTGCAAATAAGCAAAAGTGTGACATAGATCAAACAGTATCCTCCCTACCTCTAATGAAAGGGAATATGAAGGGGGGAAGGTATAGAGGGATAAGCAGAAAAAGAGAGCGAGACTAGGGAATATCATTGCAGGAAGAGATTAGCAGGGAAAATGAGGAAGTAAATCAGTCTGTGAGGGGTAGTGTGAAAGACAAGGAAACAGGAAATACAAACAATAAAAGAAAGAAAATTATAAATAGAGAATGAGCATAGTGACGCTTCTAATGTTCCCTTTCTTGTGTTAAACGGTCAAAGCTGATGTCATATTATTTCCAGCTCATTGCATCCAGTGTGACACACAAACACACACATATTTACAGATGCATACAAATACATGCTACTACTAGAACATATTGAATAACATCTCCATTCCTCCGATCCCTTCTATGTCTGTGTGCAGTAGACCAGCCCAGCTCCCTAACCAAGCCTGGGAAACACCCGACCATAAGACCGTGAAAGAGAGAGGGAGAAAGAGAGAAAAAGACAGGGGAGGGGGGGGGGGGCATCAAGGGAAGAAAACAGGCGACTGGAGACAGTGTGAGAAAAGAGAGAGGGGAAAGTGAGAGAGTGAGAAAGGGAAGAGAGTCAGTAAGATAGCCTTCGAGAGAGCTACAACAGGAAATGAGATTGAGAGAAAGGAATTTCGACTGCATCCAAGATGTAGTTTAAAAGGGGGCGAACGACCCAGTGCTCCTGCCAGGGAGTGAGGAGAGAGGGGAGAGAGAGAGACAGCATGAGACAGGAGGAGTAGAGGCGGAGGGATTTCGAAATAGCCATACGTAACCCAGAACTAATGTGTGGGACAAGGAAAGCATGTGCTTCGTAGAAGAAGAAAAAATAAAAATACAAAACTTGTCAGGCAAGTTATAGCATGAGCGTCCTTCCTTCTTTCTGCTCTGTGCCACATTAGAATAGATAGACACGCACACATACACACACACACACACACACACACAGATGAACACACAAGGGCACTTTGTTCTACCCTCCCGCTCTGAAGGAGTCAGGGGAGAAATGGTGTGTGTGTGTGAGTATGTGTGTGTGCGTGTGTGCATGCATGGCTGTGGGTGTGTTGGAGGAAGTGGTATCAGACCCAGTTCCAGCTCCCACCAAATCTCCATCCACAGAATGTCTCTTAATTATTGACTCGTTCAGTTAATTACCTGTCTCCATAACTAGCATTGATTACAGAGCACTGGGTATGACTGGATAACTACACATTCCAACGTCAGATCCTGCAAAGAGAGGCTCCTGACCACACTGTCACAGAAGCCCGAAACACAGGATCGATTTGTTTTGCTTATTCATGTTATGGTTGTTTCTGGTTTGTATAAAAGTGTGCCATGAAGTGTGTCATCACAAGGAGAATTCATCTGACATATCGTTCCTCTAGCTGTCACAATGAGTGGTGTTTGGGACGTGGTTCGGTAATAGTGGTAAGGCAAATGGAATCCTAGTTCTAAGTTACTGATCAGACATATTCCGTCACTCGCAGAGTTTTTACCACAAGCTTTGCTAATGTTCACACCGCATACATACGCAATGGAAACAAATAGAACACAAACATAATATGTTCCCTTTCAAACACACACACACATCCAAGCATATCACCCAGGGAAAAAAAGATGTTTTTGAAAATCTGTTCCAAAGTTCAACCGACCGTACGCGTTCAGTAACTGATCCAAATGGTTTGATTTTGGAAAAACAGTCAGTAATTGAGTTCAGTGCCTTGCGCATGGACTGGCTGAGGCAATCTGAGCCTGCCAGTCAGACTCATGCTGACCAGGAGGTGAGTGCAGTGTTTCAGTCATGAGAGGAGGCTTGGGAGAGTCAAGGTGCTGTGTTTTAACTCCAGCAACCAGACCCTAAAAGACAAGGTCTGGTTTTGGACCCCTCTAACTTTATAAGGCATTACGCATTGACAGCATTGTGTAAAAACATGACCCCCCACCAGTCACCAGATTTCTCTGCATATTCTTTTTTCTACAAACCGCAGACGGTGAGAGATCGCGTGGGCCTATTTTCAGGGTGAGGTGTAAAAAGAGATTTCACACATACACACGCGCACACACGCTCCCCCTTGGGCCACATAGCCTTTAGGTCAGTGGTAAATCATTTCACTGCAGGTGAAGAAGTCGGAGGTTCAAATCCCCTTTGTGATAAATGTGTCAGCTAAATGAATACATGGCATTACATGCACACACGTAACGTTGCACATCCAAATACCCTCCCTCTTCTATCTCTTGCAAACACACACAAACAAACAGGGCATGGCTCAAGTTGATATGCCATCTTGTTTGAAGGAAAGGGTTTGAGACAGTCAGTTAGAAACTACTGACAATGTTCTGTTGAGGGGTGAGCTATCCTGGCTGGTGTTGCAGAAAGTTCAGTTAATTCTCAGACAGAACCGTTTCTGTGAGACTCTGTAAGCTACAGTTTGGGAGTGACAAGAATGACTGAGAATCCACCGTTAGGTTCTCCTTGCCCTTGATAAAGCAGAGTAAGCGTGGTACCAGAACTTCAAACAGACTCCTGTAACAAAGTACCTGGCATATCTGCCGCCGCATCACAGACAATGTTCCATCCCACATGCAACTTCCTTCCCAGGCCGTGTGTGTGTGTGTGTGGATGTGGGGGAGGCGGTGGGGGGTTACTGTGTACACCAAAAAGAGGGGGAGAACAGCAAACCTGGCAGATACATATTGCAGCAGACACCCTCAAGCAGAAACAACTCTCCTAGTGTTCCTGAAACCAGGGGAAGGTCACCCAGACAGCCATGACTGGGGTGCTGAGAGGGCAAATGAAAGGCAGACTGGAGGAGGGTTTCTAGGCCCGTCCGGGCAAGTTATCTAACCTGTTATTTACCCTTATTTACCCTTTGCGTCTCTGGAGAGCTTATCGTTTCTGCTTCTGGTGAGTGTTCTGGTGGGGAATACAGGATGCTGGACCTGGGCTGTGTCCTCTGTTGCAGACCCGGATTCTACGCACCCAAAACACAGCCTGCGTCTCAACAGTCAACAGAGATGTGTTTACCACCCGCTGTTTTCCAAAGACGGCTCCTTCCAGGAGTAAATGCCATTCATGTACACAAACACACACAGACCCATTCAAAATGACAAAAGTGCATGTAAACACATACACACACTCTTCCTCTCTCAATCAATCATTTAATCCAATATAAAGACACACACCCACAAACTGTTTCTATCAATAAATCAATCTGATCACAACAAACACACACACACACACAGTTTTTAGACACACACATACACACGCACAACGCCAACATACGGACGCTTGCCCTCATGTTGAGAGGAAATGTCTTCATATGATGGTTTAGTTACACCACACATGACGGTGCCCTTTCTATTACCGACAGTGTTTGCTGTAATCTACTCTAGATGTACCAAACAAGCTAATGACTGAACAACCTTGTTCTAAAGGAAGATGATTTCACACCGATTTTGGGGGGGATGAGCACCACTGGATGCCCGTCACTTGGGGGGATGAAGGCGGATTAATCACCCAGCTCGGCCTGACGTGTCACGGATCCCCAGAGCCCCCCCCCCTTTCTCTCTCCCCCCTCCCCCCTCTCTGAGTGTCCCACACCGCTTAGAGGAAGTTTGGGAACCTCTGCTGGCCAGCTGCCAGGGACGGCAGGGCCTCTCTGGAAACCTAACCTTTCTCCAGTCCCTGCCACTGCCCAGTGAAACCTCCTTGGCCTCCCCCTCTCTCCACTGCCTTCCAGCCACTATGTCTGGCCCCTTCTGGCGCCGTTTCAACCCTCCTCCACCTCTCAGCCCTGCTTCTACCCTTGCCTTCCTTACTATAAGACTGGCAGTAACAGTTTGAACCAACACCCACTCCTGTCCCTTTCACCCACCCAATCACCACTAATGGGTCCTCTCCAACCACCCAACAGTCCAATACTTCATCTTACCAACCCACAACAAGGGGAGTGGCTGCTTTTATGGGTAACCTGCCCCTGCCCTCAATGACCCCTCCACTCATCAATTCCCTTCTCCCACGCACATCCCAGAATGCTTTGCAATGGGATCCTAGCTCCAGAGTTGAGTGAGACATGCAGCCGGTGAAAGACCATCAACACCCAGCACCATTAGTGTGCGAACAACACAACCCTGTAAGACTCTCTCTCTTTCTGTCTTTTACAGAATCCATCTGGTTCACATTAGCTTGTTGCAACACAGGAAAAAACAGACACACTTCTTTTGTAGTCCATTCCAGCCAATCAGGAAGTGATCTGGGGTAGTTTCCTGTTTCCTGTGTTTCCCCGGACAGTAGGTTATGGTTCCAGTATCCATACAGTATCCCTAGTATTAAGCTACTTTAGGAAACCCCAGTGAAGTCATCAGTGCACAACAAGAGACATCTACTGTCCCCCCCACCTCCTCCCTCACAAATATGAGGCAGATATTCAACTGTATGTCATACGCCAAGTGTGATGAAGTCCAGCTACATGACAAAGGCCCCCTGACAGTGAGGGTCTCCAACCAGGCTACAAACTGTAGGAAAGGCCCTGGCTTTTAGGCCTGCTGGGTGGACGATGGCTAACAGCACACAGTCTAGCTCAGGCACCAATACCAACGGGAAGGTGCAATAGACCTACTCCAGGGAGACAACATTGACCATGCAGTTTGTGGTTCAGGACCACCAGGGAATCTGGCTGCTGCTCAGTAACTGAGTTGAGTCTCCAGTCCTTACCCTACCTAATGGCACAGTATGACTGTTTGGAAACAGGCATTGCTATTGCATGCAACAGCGATGACCACAGATTTGAAGATTGTGTCAACAAAGAGGATGCATGGATTCAATATCAGCCTCAGCAGACTGAAATTAATCATGTCTCCTCCTCTGTCTAATGCATGGTATTTACAGGTTATGAGATTCTTATAATTCAGTAATAACTGACTTAATCTGACTGCACAACCATTCTTATGCTCCGACTGATCCTCCATTCGTGACGAATCCTATGCAAATACAATAAAACATGAGAAAACGTTTGTCTTGGTGTCAGTTCAGCTTTTCCCTTTGCCATGTGAATGGCTGGTGCAATGGGTTTGTGTTCAAACGAGGTTTGGGCGCTGCGTAGATCAAAACAAAAAGAGCTTGGCTTATGTCGCTCAGGGTAGCCTACCTGTTTTTCTGACATGAATGTTGCGCGTGCAGACACAGTCTGTTGTTTGTTTGTTTTGATCGTTTTTTCTGTTTGGCCTAATTTTTTTGTTCTTAAGTTAACATTCGTGTCTAGTGCACCCACGGGCAAACCACAGCTTCTTTTGATGTTGTGTGTGGGGATATAAGAGAGGGACGTTGTGCTTAATGTTTGGCTTCATGCAAGAAGGTGACCATATTTATAGCGCACATAGCCTACATTAACGACATTTTGCATTATTCATAGTCCTGCAGCTTTGTAGTCGCTTTTAATAATGAGGTACAGATTTAAATGGCCCAACAGCACATAATTCCATCACATTATGCGACAGAATCACGTTTTATTTAAAAACAAAGCTAACCAAGGCCAAAAACCGAGCCAATCGTCGACTGTGGAGGATGTTGGCGGTGGTGACAGGAGGGCAAACGCAGTCAGACACAGGGGTAATTCCATTCTCTCATGCTGATATCTCATATTCAGCCACAGCGCAATGTTGTGGCGCAATGAATGTATAGCGGACACTAACATTCTGCAAAAGTGAATGGATCTCCGACTAACGGTTCGGCTTTCGAAAGCTGGTAGCCTACAAATGGAGAAAGTGGCAAAGGCGAGCCATCTGGATAGGGAGCTGTTCGCAGTTCTTTCTGTCCAGCCTAGTATTTTGCGCTGTTTAATAGGCTACCAATTCTTATTATTCATATGTGAGATATTGCGCCTATGAATAACCCATCATATGAATTGGGCGCATGTACATGATTAGGCTCGAGGTTATTTTACAATAGCTGGACCCAGGTAATGCATAGTTGAGGGAAACGACGTGTGATTTGAATTACAATATGGCAAAAGGGGTCTCGTGTGCGAGCGCTCTGTAGAACAACTCCCCTGTAGCCTACCTTTCGGACCACGGACGGGCAAGGGAATTCTGCCTCTTTGGTGGCATCGCTTACCTATTTTTATTTTGACGCTCTGGAAAACCCGGAGCCCTTCCTCTTCGACCGCCATTCTCACGTAGCTCCACTCTTTCCCTTTTGACTTCTGTACGGAGACGATTCTCCACTATGCGTGGTATCCGTGTATCCCAGCGCAAAGCTACTCCGGGGCGTGTTGAACAGCTATGCGTCCCGAACAGCGAGCATTCCCACAGCCGAGCTGACCACTGCTGGAACAGCGAGGCAGCTCAAACTCGCCCCAACATTTCCAGTGGGGGCGGGGCACATTACCTTCTCCTCAACTGATTGAGTGCCGATGGGCAAACGTCATGCAAAGGGCGGGTTCAGAACGAGGCTCAGCGCAGTGTTTGACACTGGTTTGGCAGCGTTTTACACAAGGCGCACTAGAAACAGGATTGGGACAAACGGTGCGTTTAATGCGAATTCAAAACGGTTGGAAAAACAACGCCAGATAGTGATAAATCTTGACCTGGTGATAAATCTTGCCTTGGGCGCCAAGTGTGCTAGGACCGCTACTTCTTAGAACACATCTTCATGGCCCATTTACCCTACAACATGATGACTGAAAGGTCCCATATAGGAATACATGAATGAAACCGAAAAAAATCGACCCAACTTGTTTTCAACCTGACGGTTGTGGGTCATCTATGGATAAAGTGATGGTGATAGCATGACTGAATGGATTTAAGAGCCACACTGGGCTGACCACGTTAGTCCATAATTGAGCCGTACGCTCACTTGTGTGTCTTTTTGATTTCCCCTCCGCATAGGCCTAGTGTCTCCAACAGTATATCTGTGCCTCCATTTCTTGAGAACTCCACTGACCAATCGTCCAAAGGAGACAGATTGAGTCGCTCTCGGTTGCCGCCGCCGCGATGCAAACCAAGGCAGCGGGATTAGCCGTGATTCCTTTAGAACAGCCGTAAATCTTATTAAACATCTCATCTCTCACGTCATCCCATACCAGTTCCACACACCCACCTGAGTAATTTAAAAGCATCTAGAACCTTGCACACAATTCTAGCATTTTAGTGTGAAACACTTATAACCTTGTAAAAGAGTCATATTGAAACTAAGTGTTCTATAATTAGGATTGTATATTGAAATGACACCTAATGGTTCATTGATATGGCAAGTCCAACATTAACACATTCAGAGCACCTGTGACCAAAGCATAATTAACATGGATTTTATTTATCAAAGTCTGCCATTGTTGTTCACAAGCACGTGACAATCAAGCAACAATCAAGTTGAAGTAATAGACAAATCAGAACAAAGGGAGCAGGTCTGTGTTATAGGATGGTGATAACTGCATGCACACATTGAGAGGATGCATGAGAGCTGTTCAAGACAAGCTTTTACGCCAGAGCATGGCGACAACGCCCTGTGGTAAACCACAGGCCTGCTTGTGTGAGAGTGTGACTGTGAGAAACAGACAACATTTTGCATAAACTACACGCACACACAAATGTATGCATGTCATAACATAAACATAGCTTAATATACACACTGTGGCAGCACTTATTATACAAAATAAGGATGTAATCTCTCAAATACACAAACATCCATTCATCCTGTGCGTGTGTGTGTGTGTGTGTGTGGGTGTGTGTGTGTGTGTGTGTGCGTGCATGCGTGTGTGTGTGTGTGTGACACACTGAGCCATTGACAGAGACAGAAAGGGGACAGATGTTCAGTTTAAGCAGATTAATGGAAGGATGCACATCACTGTTTTAATACCACACAAACACCAAAGGCCACAAGAGAGCATGGGTGGGGCATCTCTAAAAACAACTATGCAACTGCATCCTCTTGCACCACAAATAGTTTACATACACATATGTTTCTCTCTCTTTCTGTCCAGAGAGATACATTTTAAAGAGAAACAGATAAATAGAGACACATGTTGACCAGATGGTGAACCCAAATGTTCATCCTTGCTATAGTGGCAAGAGCATATACAAGGGGAAAGCATTGCATCCAATACACAAATAACTGGCAGTATATCTTTATTCAAAAAGTGAAGAATGTGATATAGAACAGAAAGTCTCAAAACCACCTTTACTTAACTGATTTCAGGATGTATACTTTGACAACTTTAACTCTCTCACTCAAACCTCCTTTCTCTCTTTCCTAGTCTGAGGACTGTTGGTGACAAGGAACAACATGGGGGTTGAGGATCGAATGGAGCCCTGATCATACTGGTTTCCCTCTTTTCTCTCCTTAAGGCATTTCACGGGCAATTACACATGACTTTCTTACCACCTGTTTTTCCCTCCCTAAAACACAACACAAAGAGATGACAAGTGAAGAGGAGGGGAGAGGAGGACAGGAAAGGGGAGATGACCGGGATTATGGAATGAGGGATGGAAAGGGGAACGTTAAAGGGGATATTAAAAGACGGACTGTAATGGAGAAGGACAGAGAGGCAAGAGGAGAGGAAAAATATCAATATGGTCAAATTTAAGGACTCATGAGATCTTGACAGTGAAGGGAATGCATTTAGCCTTGTGATGTTGGGCTGTTGCAGGCAAGTTAACCTAAAAGAGGCACATGCACAATTAAACAAACACTTTTTTCAAGCGCGTTTGTCAAGAGTGCTGTTTGGAAAATGCCATAGGCTAAACATGGAGTTTATGAATTAGGTGACCTTGTCTAGCTCCAACCATTTACAAAGATTTTCTTACAGTCTTGCCTAGCCTACTTATTCCACATAAGTCAACTTCAACACAATATTAAGGATGGTACACAGGATAACAATGTCTGAAGATGACAAGTAAGTTTAACTAGATGTTTTCTATAATAATGTATCTGGACTTGGATTTCATGAAAGTCTGTGCAAAATCAATTCTGTGTTCCTTGGGCCCCATCTAGTGTTCGTTAGCACTTTGACAGATTGTTAGGAGAAATTTGCCACTGCTGCTACTTCGTTATTTAGAAAGTAACAAACTTAACGGAACCTCCCGGAATTAATTATTAAATGAGGGTGCTTAATTTATGCAAATCGAGAAATAATTAGTTAAGTAAGTTAAGTTTATTATGTATGCTATGTCAAGCTTAATTGTGTCCTGTCCCTTTAACGTTCCTCCCTGCCGGTAACTTGGATCTTGCTTTGTAACGGCGGGCTGTCGTCTTCCCCATTTCGCTGCTTTGTTTTCATTGTCACCCCGTTTGACCATGGCTGCTCATTCTACCGAAGAACCGTTCCCCTTTCACGGGTTACTCCCCAAAAAAGAGACAGGTGCTGCGTCCTATCTAACCAGGTTTCCCGAGTACGATGGACGGGGTGTTCTCATTGCTATTCTTGACACTGGCGTGGACCCTGGGGCCCCGGGCATGCAGGTAAATCTAGGCCGGTGCAGTTATAGAACAGTAGGCCCCGCTACCCAATGAGACCCTGCTAGCTAGCTAGCGTTAACTGCTAACTGGTTAGCAATTGGCATTTTAAAACGTTTGACAGCTGACTATGTTTTTAGTTTCGCCTTTCGGTTGGTATGTGAATGAAGCCTTGATAGCTTGCTGGCAGAATCTAGGTTTATTCTGACATATCAGACTTATATGAGGTTGTTGCTAGCACCGATAGCAGCGAGCTAGCTAGCAGTCAAATCAGAAGGTGAGAGGAAAACCATATAGCTAGACGACAGTACATGGAAGCAAAATGTAATAATACATTTATATAACGCTACTGACTTTATGTTGTTATTTATTCACTGCACTTGGTTTTCTTTAAAAGTGACGTGTCCCCTCAGAAAGAAAAACTGATTTATGTTTTTTGTTATGTTAGTTTATCAAGTGTCAGCACCAATATTTGCAAGTCACTGACAGGCACTGACTACTTGTCTGTGGTAAGGTAGTTAAACTTGGAAGAGGTTCAAGCATCTGTTGACAGTTATCACCAGGGCTGTCAGAGGCCTTGACTTACAAGCTAACATGACTAGAAGTCTCATTCACAGAAAGACCCTGTCCATGCTCCTGATGATTCAATTCCCACCATAAAAATATATGCATGAAAACACAGTATCAGTATTCACTTTCAGGCTAGCGATCCTATATTTGTCTATTTTTCCAAATTAGTTTAGGTTTCACTCTTTATTTCGGAAAACGATCAGTTACTGACTGTCCTTTTATCCTGTCCCATAGACCACGACAGAGGGAAAGCCGAAGATTGTTGACATCATCGATACCACAGGAAGTGGCGATGTCAACATGTCCACGGTGGTGGAACCCAACGACGGAACACTGGCGGGGCTCTCTGGCAGGACGCTAAAGGTTGACGCCAGCACATGACGTCCTGCACACTGTTTTCCTATCCCCTGATCATGCAGTCAAGCTTTTGTCCCAGCCAAGCCCCATCTATAACGCACACTTCTCACTCTGTCTCCTAGATCCCCCCTGGCTGGCTCAATCCATCAGGGAAGTATCACATTGGAGTCAAAAATGGTTACGAGTTCTTCCCCAAAGCTCTCAAAGAGAGAATACAGGTAAATGCAGTGTTGATTCTTACACAGTATTTGCGAAGGGCGGAACGTTTCTGTATGCCGAACAGATGCACGTCCATGAAGAAGATCCCGGCTTTTGGTGTTGACGTGTGCTGTTTTGTCAACCCAACAGAAAGAGCGTAAGGAGAAGATGTGGGACCCTGCACACAGAGCTGCTCTGGCCGAGGCGAGCCGCAAGACAGAGGAGTTTGACCTCGCTCACCCCTCCCCCTCACAGGTCAGAACTGCTGACAAACAGCTGGAGAGCGGGCTTGTGTGTGTGTCTTAATACAGTGACCCACTGGCTGTGTGTGTGTGTGTGTGTGTTAGTATAACCTGACCCTCTGGCTGTGTGTGTTCAGACAGAGAAGCTGCAGAAGGAGGAGCTCCAGTGCCAGTCTGAGCTGCTGGCCTCTCTGGAGAAGAAGTACAGCGATCCGGGGCCAGTCTACGACTGTGTGCTCTGGCACGACGGCCTGACCTGGAGGTGAGAGGAGCCTGCTGCCTCGTCCCAAACGCTCTCCACCACATGGCCTTCCTAACTGTCATTCGTCCTTTCCTGCTTTCCCAGCCCCTTTTATTCCTTATCTTTACCTCCTTCCCTTTTCCCTACCTTCTCCTCATTCGTTCCTCATCCCGTTCTTCCTGCCTGTTTGACTTCCATCCATCCTGTCTACCCACCTACCGATTTACCTATTTACCTCCTCTCTGCCTTCTCCTCTCTTTTAGTCCATCCTTCCTACTCGCCCCTATACCATGTCTCATCTGTGTGTGTGCTCCCCAGGGCTGTGGTGGACACCTCAGAGTGTGGGGAGCTGTCCCAATGCACTGTGCTGGGCTCCTACAGGGAGAGCCAGGAGTACGCCTCGCTGGGCGAGGCTGAGATGCTCAACTACTCCGTCAACATCTACGACGAGGGCAACACGCTCTGCATCGTCACCAGCGGAGGTGAGGGGGGGGGGGGTCGGGGGTCAAGGTCGGATCGACCCACCTGGATGGGTGGGGGGACTGGTCATCACACGGTCGGTTGACGGACCGTTTTCGTTGCAGTAACGCCTGAAAAAGGAGAGAAATGGACGACATTGTCAAATGTGTGTCTTTTAGGGGCTCATGGGACACACGTGGCGAGCATCGCGGCAGGTCACTTCCCTGATGAGCCAGAGAGAAATGGCATTGCCCCGGGTGCCCAGATCCTCGCCTTGAAGATTGGAGACACCCGCCTCAGCACCATGGAAACGGGAACCGGACTCATCCGTGCTGTAAGCTGTTCTCCCTCTCCTCCCTCCACCTGTGTCCTCTACTCATCCCTCTAATCATCCCTCCATCCCTCTTTCATTGTGTCCTGATTACTCATTCTCTCTCTTATCTCTGTAGATGATTGAGGTAATCAACTACAAGTGTGACCTGGTCAACTACAGCTATGGAGAAGCCACACACTGGCCCAACTCAGGGTGAGTGTGTGTGTGTGTGTGTGTGTGTGTGTGTGTGTGTGTGTGTGTGCGTGTGTGAACATGAACGTGTAAATCCAGAAGACTTTGTGTGTGTTTGAATTGCCTCCTCCCATCACAGGAGGATCTGCGAGGTGATCACAGAGGCCGTTCAGAAACACAACGTGTTGTTTGTGTCGAGCGCCGGTAACAACGGCCCCTGTCTGTCCACCGTGGGCTGTCCTGGGGGCACCACCAGCAGTGTGATAGGTTAGTACACACACACATTTACAGACACACACCAACACTCTCTGTCTCTCACTCTGTCCCTCTCACACACACACTCACCCACGCACGCCCATCTCTCTCTGTCTCAGGTGTGGGGGCGTACGTGACCCCTGACATGATGGTGGCGGAGTATTCCCTGAGGGAGAAGCTGCCCCCCAACCAGTACACCTGGTCCTCCCGGGGGCCCAGCACTGACGGGGCCCTGGGGGTCAGCATCAGCGCCCCGGGGGGGGCCATCGCCTCCGTGCCCAACTGGACGCTCCGGGGCACCCAGCTGATGAACGGCACCTCCATGTCCTCCCCCAACGCCTGCGGGGGCATCGCCCTGGTGCTCTCAGGTGGGAACGACCACGTAAACACACACGCATACGCAATTCTTTCATGGAGATAAAGTATAACTATCTATGTGTGTGTGGGGGGGGGGGGCTGTGTATACAATTATAGTATGAGTTCTGAAGCGGATCTTTGCCGTGTGTGTATTTACGTGTGTATACTAACGTGTGTGTGTGTGTCAGGTCTGAAGCAGAGCGGGGTGCGTGCGTCCGTCCCGGCAGTGAGGAGGGCCCTGGAGAACACGGCCATGAAGGTGGACGACATCGAGGTGTTCGCCCAGGGCCACGGCATCGTCCAGGTGGACAGGGCGCTGGACTACCTGACCCAGCACGCCGCCCTGTCCACCAGCAACCTGGGCTTCGCCGTCACCGTGGGCTCCCAGCGCGGCATCTACCTCAGGGACCCCGCCCACATCCTGACGCCCTCGGACCACGGGGTCGGCATCGAGCCCGTCTTCCCCGAGAATACAGGTACACACACACACATATACACGCACACATGCTTTCGTTTGGATGTGGATATGGATAAAAGCACCTGCTAAATGAATATAATTTAAATATATATATATTCAATTTAGTTTTAGATTGAAAATTGTGCCCTGTGTAAAAGCATAGAAACGGAATGGATTGACCTCTGCTGCTCTGAGTGCTTATTGGTCCCTGTCTGTGTGTCCCAGAGAACACGGAGCGCATCTCCCTCCAGCTGCACCTGGCCCTCACGTGCTCCGCCCCCTGGGTGCAGTGCCCCTCCCACCTGGAGCTGATGAACCAGTGTCGCCACGTCAACATCCGCGTCGACCCCCTGGGGCTCCGAGAGGGGCTGCACTACACCGAGGTACGGAGGAGGAGGGGGGAGGAGGAGGAGAGAGGAGGGGGGAGGAGGTGGGAAGAGGGGAGGAGGGAACAGTCAGGAAGGATGAGGAAAGTGTAGGACAGAATGGCGCTGGTTCCACAACATGTTGCTGGTGTGTGTCCCTCAGGTGTGTGGCTACGACACGGCAGCCCCCAGCTCTGGCCCTCTGTTCCGAGTCCCCATCACTGTCATCATCCCCACCAAGTAAGCAGCACCCCCCCTGGGACTGAAGCCTCCCTCATGCTGCAGTACATACCTCAGCCAGGTGGGTTGGGCCAGGTGTGTGTGTGATCATTGTGTCCGTCCCCTGCAGGGTCAGTGAAGGCCGGAACCAAGAGGTGACCTTCAAGGACGTCCACTTCAGACCAGGGCAGATCCGCCGACATTTCCTCACAGTCCCTCAGGGAGCTTCCTGGGCAGGTGTGTGTGTGTGTGTGTGTTTGGTTGTCAGCAAGAAAGTGACACATTTGTCAAAGCCTTGCATTGAGCTGTAAGTAGAGACATCTGTGCATTATTTAAGTGTAACTAATCTTTTATCCCTCCCTCCCTCCAGAGATCACCCTAACGTCTCACTCAGTTGACGTGTCGTCCAAATTTGTTCTTCACGCGGTTCACCTGGTCAAGCAGAAGGCCTACAGAGCCAACGAGTTCTACAAGTTCTCCTCTCTCCTGGAGAAAGGCTCTCTGACCGAGGCCTTCCCTGTGCTGGTACAGAGGCCCTCTACACACACACACAATATCCTTAACTGACACACTGATCCTACCCACACTTACATTGAACACTGTTAATCCACTTAGTGATGCACTTTGGAGAACACACACTATTTACAGGTGTAATCTGTGCTGTGTGAAGTTCTGGTCTTAACTGTGTGTGTGCTGTGTGTCCTCTTGCAGTCGGGCCGGACGGTGGAGCTGTGTATCGCCCGCTGGTGGGCCAGCCTCGGTGACGTCAACGTGGAGTACAGCATCTCCTTCCATGGCCTCGCAGTCTCTCCCTCTCCCTTACACATAGTGAGTACACACACACACAAACACACACACACATGCCGGATTGGTTATCTCTCCATCTAGTACCCACGCATACCTCCCCCTCCACCCGTAGCACACACATGAGTATACCCTCCCACACTCCCATGTATTCCAACACCCCCCCCTTGTGTGCACACTCAAACGTGGGTAGTCAGCTCCCTTCTCATCGCTATCTGTCTGACTCTCTCTCCCAGCATGCCTCAGAAGGCGTGACCAGTTTCGACGTGTTGTCTCCCCTGCGGTACGAGGACGTGTCTCCCAGCATCACGCTCAAGGCCTGGGTCCAGCCCCTCAGGTACGCACACACACACACACACAACCATTCATATCAAACAGTGTCATTTGACGTAACAAATGCTGTGTGTGTGTTCTGCTCCACCAGGCCCGTCAGCTCCAAGACCAAGGCCCTGGGCCTCAGAGATGTGCTGCCCAACAACAGACAGCTCTACGAGATCGTCCTCACCTACAACTTCCACCAGGTACTCAGCCACACTGTCAGACACATCAAGTAGTGCACAGAGTCGCTGGAGTCAAGGCAGTTTATTTCTTGCTGCGTGCAGCAAGGAGACCAGTCTACGGTGGTACACAGTTGTCTGAGGAACTGTCAGTCTCCTTTTGTCCTAAAGTTCTCGCGTGTGTGTGTGTGTGCGTGCGTCTTGGAAAACGACATCTTCATTTTGGAGTGGAAAGTTACAATATGGAGTTTGAGCCTGGTTCCAACACAATATGGAGGTTGACGTCTGTTTAGCTTACTTGCTAAGTGAAAAATCTTGACATGCTGAGTAAAGGTGTACCGGTCAGCATGTTGAAGTAAGCTTGGGGTTGCAACTATGAGGGGTTCCTCTTTCTGAGCAGTATTTATTTAAGCTCGCATAACATGCACATGGAAATGTGTGTGTGTGTGTGTGAGTATGCACATGTGCATGCGTGTGCCTCACCTCCCCCCCCCCCCCCTGCAGCCCAAGAGCGGGGAGGTGACCCCCAGCTGCCCCCTGCTGTGTGAGCTGCTGTACGAGTCGGAGTTTGACAGCCAGCTGTGGATGCTGTTCGACCAGAACAAGAGACTGCTGGGGTCTGGAGACGCGTACCCACACCAGGTAAACCCCCCCTCCACTGCACCACCAACACCCCCCTCCACTGCACCACCAACACCCCCCTCCACTGCACCACCAACACCCCCCTCCACTGCACCACCAACACCCCCCTCCACTGCACCACCAACACCCCCCTCCACTGCAACACCAACACTCCCCTCCACTGCACCACCAACACCCCCCTCCACTGCACCACCAACACCCCCTTCCACTGCACCACCAACACCCCCCTCCACTGCACCACCAACACCCCCCTCCACTGCACCACCAACACCCCCCTCCACTGCACCACCAACACCCCCCTCCACTGCACCACCAACACCCCCCTCCACTGCACCACCAACACCCCCCTCCACTGCACCACCAACACCCCCCCACAACTCTCCACGCACGCTTACTACGCTCAAGATTAGCATTGACTTCTGTTTTTGATATGCTTGAATATGAACACAAACAAAACATCTTGGCCTAGCGTGAGCTTGTGTGTGCCACAGTCCAGGTGTGTTTCTAACCCCCCCCCCTCCTCCAGTACTCTCTGAAGCTGGAGAAGGGTGACTACACGGTGCGTCTGCAGGTGCGCCACGAGCAGGCCAGTGAGCTGGAGCGGCTGAAGGACCTGCCCTTCGTGGTGTCCCACCGCCTGTCCACCACGCTCAGCCCCGACGTGTATGAGACGCACCGCGCCGCCCTCGCCGCCAAGAAGAAGGCCAACTCCCTCACCCTGGTGCCCGGGGCCACCCAGCCCTTCTACGTCGCCGCCCTGCCCGACGACAAGTGAGTCCACGCTGTCTACCTTCTCTCCTCAGCCCTCAGCTCGGCTCTGTTGACGATTGGATGAGAATGCGTTTTTTTTTTTTTTTACCATTGTGGAATTTTGCGTGTGTGCGTTTTGTGGACTTATCTCTCTCTTTCTCTCTCTCTTGCTCTCTCTCTCTCTCTCTCTCTCTCTCTCTCTCTCTCTCTCCCTGCCTTGTCTTCTCCTCCTGCAGGATCCCTAAGGGGACTAGTCCAGGGTGTTATCTGACCGGCTCCCTTGTTGTCCCCAAGAGCGAATATGGCAAGAAAGCAGTGAGTTTCTCCTGTCAATCACTAGATCCTCAACACTCACATTGGCTCGCTCCTTCTAAGACCCCCCCCTCTTAGTCAATCTCCCTATCAGAAGCTTTGCTGGCCACTGGCCTCTGTCCTGTGTTTGTTTAGCTGTTGCTTTGCTGCACTTGAATGGGCAGGGTTTGAACATTTTGTGCTACTGGTTCCAATGCTCAGACATTGCCTGTCCAGTGAAATGTGAACTCATCTAACAAACATAACTTGGGCAATGGGTGGGACCTTTCCGCCCTGTTCTACAGGGACGTGATTGGTGGTTGCAGCTGTCCGTCTGTGTCGCTTGTGTTTGTCACGGTTACGGAGCAAAAACGGCGCCCTGAGATGCCGTTCAGGGATCTGATGTGTTTTTGATCCGCTTGGAGGCTAGATCTGAGGGGAGCCATTAACCGCTGAACGGATCAATCATCTCATCTGCCGTGTCCCCCCCCCCCCCCCGGTGCCCGCTAACCCTGAGAGATATCCCCCCCCCCCCCCCCGGTGCCCGCTAACCCTGAGAGATACCCCCCCCCCCCCCCCGCTCTTGATGCATGTTTCCCCCCCCACCAGGACCTCCGTCCTTCCAGCTTCTCAAAGGAGATCCTTCAAAGCCGTGGGTTTAGTCGCCAGCTGTCCGTCTTGCTGGGATATCCTGTTAGGGGCTGTCCGTCTTGCTGGGATATCCTGTTAGGGGCTGTCCGTCTTGCTGGGATATCCTGTTAGGGGCTGTCCGTCTTGCTGGGATATCCTGTTAGGGGCTGTCCGTCTTGCTGGGATATCCTGTTAGGGGCTGTCCGTCTTGCTGGGATATCCTGTTAGGGGCTGTCCGTCTTGCTGGGATATCCTGTTAGGGGCTGTCCATCTTGCTGGGATATCCTGTTAGGGGCTGTCCGTCTTGCTGGGATTACCTGTTAGGGGCTGTCCGTCTTGCTGGGATATCCTGTTAGGGGCTGTCCGTCTTGCTGGGATATCCTGTTAAGGGCTGCTGTTCTAGAACACTTCCTACTTCCCTTCCGCTTCTCTCCGGACCATTCTGTCCGATGTCCCACATCTTGTTTGTGTTTAAACCATGAAACTTTCGCAGGCAGTCGAGGGGCCAGATATCAGGCAATTACACACTTGCACCACCAGAGGGTACTGCTTGCCATTGAAACGAACCAAAGTGAATTCCATCCTTTATGTGATGGAAATAGGTTGGCTAAGCTCATCAGAGGCATAATTGGGACAGTCCAAAAATAGGTAGGACACAGCCTGTGATGGTTAGCCTGCAAACCTTGTTCGTCCACAAGGAATAGGCGTAAAGGAAGGCTTTAAAAAGATGCCACCAAGAGACAAGATGGAGAAGACAAAGTATCCTGGTGTGTGTGTGTGTGTTTCCTCTCTCTTACTGTGTGTTATTCTGACCACCAGGGGCAGGCCTCTGCAAAACGACAAGGAAAATTTAAAAAGGTACTGGGCTTGAAAACCACTGTCAACACACGGGATGATATGACCATGTTCTAGAGAACTCTGTGAACTGGTAACAGAGTGAGCTAATGTTCTAGAAGCACAGTCAGTTAGTCTATAGACATATACTGTATAAACTGTTACCTTTTTGTGAAGGGTGACGCAGACTATACATTGGTCTGGATAACTCTTAATAGATTTAGATTCTAGGCACCAATGGGATAGTCTCCAGCCAATAGGCTGAGTTTAGCTGTGTTTTATTCCAGGTAAGTCCTATTTGTCCCGGTGGTCTGTTAAGCAGCAAGGAGTTTATACTACAACCAGTCTAGTACCCGCTCTTCACTAACCTGAACTTTAAGGGTTAACCTGTTTGGTCCTTAGGTCTGTCCTTGTCTGGTTGGGTCTGCATGTACACAGGAGCGAGTGTGGTAGGGTTTTTTTTGTTTTGTAGAGGCTCATGGGTAATGTAGTCCCTGGGAAGTTCGGCGTGGTCAACCTCCCCGTGTTTTCTGTCTCTCTGTCTCCAGGACCTGGTGCCAGTCGTCTACCATCTGATCCCCGCCCCCAACAAGCCCAAGAACGGAGCGAAGGAGAAGGAGAAGGACGGAGAGAAGGAGAAGGATGTGAAGGAGGAGTTCACCGAGGCCCTCAGGGACCTGAAGATCCAGTGGATGACAAAGTGAGTGTGGAGAATGGGCTGGTCTGCCTCTTGGCTTTAGCACCTTCACTGGAGACTTGGTTATATTCTGTCTGTCTCTCTCTGTCTCTCTGTCTCTGTCTCTCTGTCTCTCTCTCTCTCTGTCTCTCTCAGGCTGGAAACCAGTGCTCTGTATGATGAGCTGAAGGAGAGCTGCTCAGGGTACCTGCCCCTGCATGTCCAGAGGCTGCACCAGCTGGACTCTGAGAAGGTAACGCACAGCAGGAGCAGTGCACATTGGTTGGCTCGACCGAGGCGATTTAGTCATGCCCTTCACCTCCCCTGGCTGTGTCCCTCCAGGAGCGTTTGAAGCACCTGGGGGAGATAGTGGTGGCAGCAGACGTGGTGCTGGCTCAGATCGACCAAACCGCCCTGGCCGTCTACCTCACCATGAAGAACGACCCGCGACCAGACGCTGCTACCATCAAGAGGTACTGCTCATCCTCCCCATAGCCCCCCCCCCCCCCACACACACACACACACACCCACACACACACACACACTTGAGTCTGACCACACACACCTCCTTTACTCACCACACACTGTTAATAACGTGTGCGTGTCTGCCCGTGTCTTCCAGTGACATGGAGAAGCAGAAGGCGTCCCTGCTGGACGCCATGTGCAGGAAGGGCTGCGCCCTGGCCGACCAGCTCCTCCAGCCCCCCGGGCCCCAGGAGGGGGCAGGCGCCGGGGAGGCCTCCGAGGAGGCCGAGGTGAGCAGCTCAGACGAGCCCCAGGAGGACAGGGTCAAGGCCCTCAGCGACACCTTCTGGGAGGTGCAGAAATGGGCGGAGCTGACCGACTCTAAGGTGAGCTTGTCCAGGTGGAGGTGTGTTGAAAGCGGCGCCAGGTAGATTTTAGGACCCAGTGTGTATTTGAATGGAGACACTTGATATTCCCTTTGAACCATGTTGGTGTGACTGAATGCACTACATGTTGTTGGTGCTCCTTCCGCAGGTGTTGATGTTCTCCTACAAACACGCGCTGGTCAACAAGATGTACGGCAGGGCCCTGAAATACTCCTCCAAGATAGTCGAGGACAAACCAAGTAAAGACAACCTGAAGAACTGCATCCAGGTAAGAGACGGAAGGAAACCTACCTTTGCCTCCTAGAATGTGGCCGCCTTCCTGTGTAGTGACCTCACTTCCTGTGGTTTTCAGCTGATGAAGCACCTGGGATGGACACACAGCGCCACCTTCACAGAGAACTGGCTCCCCATTATGTACCCCACAGACTATACATCCTTCTAAACACACACACACACACTCTCACACACACACACACACAGGATGGGTTGTACATGGCTCATGCATGATCACCCAGGGATTCCATCTTTCCATGGTCACATCAGACCTCTTCAACCCACGGTGACGTCACTTCAAGTCTGGGACACGAACCCCCCCCCTCCCCCCCCCCCGAGGAAGCAGGACTGAGTCTGCTGTGTGTCAGTGTTGCCACCCTCTCATCCAGGTGCCTTCCCATCAGTACCTTACGTCAGCAGGAGGAACAGTGTGCTCCTCTCTGTCTCTGTCAAGCAGCAGCCTCTGTCGTGTGCCCCGGGGGGGGGCCCGTTCACCACTCCCAATGCTCATTCAATCACCCTCCATCATCTCCAACATCCTTCACACGCTGTATCTTGTTTTATATTTTGCCGTGGCTATAAAGAGATTACTTCAACTCCAACTGCATCACAGACCTTACTATCACAAACCTCTGTGTAGAAGCTCATGTCATTGTGGATGAAGAGACTTGGGGGGGGGGGGGGGAGGCAGGTTGTCCCAGAACTGGACTATCTGATGTTCTCTTTTAATCCAAGACGGTTGTTGATGCCCGTCTGAGATCCTAACCCATTATGTACAGAGCTGAGTGTGTAGATGATCGTCAAGCGAAGATGCGTGTTTGAATCTATAAACGTGATGTTTTCTTATTTTTTTCTCTGGCACGTCCTAACGGTTGTGCGCCACCTTGATGAAGCTACATTGTGTAGAAATGTACATACACATTATAGCCATGTACAGACATGTCTACGAAACAAGCACCATGATAAAGAGGCAATATAACTAGACAGGAAAGTAGTGGTCGTTCTCCCGACTGGATTTGAAATGTATGCATGTCACGTCAAGGAAACAGTCGGCTTCATTTCGAAACAGCTCACGTCTTTTTTTAGTTTAAGATTTTTTATCTCTGAAAACCCTCATGGCTTCGTTTCCCGAGAGCCCTCTGTGACTGTGTTTGGGATTGAGAGAGAGTGACTTGTGACACATTGAAGGGTCAGACAAGGGGCACATCACATCAGAGAGACCCCTATACTTCAGTGTATTAAACCCTTGAATAAACACTGCAGATGTCTTGTCATTTGAAACGAGTTTGTGTGCAGCATAACTGTGAAGTTTACATCCGCTTTGAAGCATCATACGTGATAGGAAGGTTATCTGAAGGAGGCAGGCCGGAAGTAGTCAACGACAACGGAAAAGGAATTTGATTCTGGTTTTACTAGTCGAGTACCCGGATCAAACAATCAGTTCACGACAAACTGATGGCATGAGTGAAACTCTGTCTCTCAGCCATGCTTAAATACATGAGTGGGACAGTACAGATATAGAACACACAGAATTGCTTCCTTAACAGGTCTTCAGTGGTCAGCACACTGATACACTATAGTATAGAACAGCTGAGGGAGTGGTGAATTATATTGAAGTCCCTGTTTGTACAAGACTTGTTTCACAGTCCCCTAACTGTCTGGGTGCTGGGCAATATTCTGCTCAGAGAGAGGCCTCGCTACAGGACCTTTGACCTCACAGATACTTAGGCTGTACATGTACACAGAAAATCTACCTTACAATACGTAAGGTTGGATCGATTTGAGCTTGGATTTTTCTCTCTGTCTTTTACGTCGTGTTCTTCCCTGTGGAATCCCTGGACTAATGCCCCCCTTTGGCAAAGGGAGCAGGGGGGCTTGAGCCTTTCCACCCCAATGGTCTGTGGTGTTGCAGATTAGAGAGAAGAGGATTGGTGTCATCATATCTAATGTAGATGAAATGCCTGCTGGATTCTAGTTCTATCTTGCTTGCATCCAGACCGTCAAATCAATCGAATCAAAAATGTTCTTGTAATGCCCTTTTTTAAAGCAGTGCCATAGAGGGCTTCACATCCGCCCATAGAACTGCCCCTCAGGGGGTCCCCCATCCTTTAGATCTACAGCATACACCACTGTTAACGCTCAATAGGAATATAGAGTACTTCTCTACTTCATTTGAACACATTTTCCTTCCAGATTTCCCTTTGCCTCCCCCCTCCCCTTTTTTTCTTTTTTTTAACTGTAATCCAAGCATTTGGGTTTTGGTTTCTGACTAATGTTCAGGGTTCAGCTTTCTTTTGTGTTGCCAATGACAGTTCTCCGAAAAAGGCCTTAACTTTCACCAAGGGACTATACCGTCCAAATACTCCAGCCAGAACCCTCATATCTCTCACTCTGCTGGGGTCTGCAAAAGACCTTTCATGGTATATTTATGGATGTCTTGTATTTATATTTAGAATGAAACTAGTCAATGCCAATATTTTAAAGAATGCTATGATTTTGAGGATACGTACGTAGTATTATTTTGCCATCCATTCTTCCTCTGCGACATACAGAAAGTATCTATACCACCTTGCTATTTTGTTATCGCAGTAAATGTATGGAATAATGTTCACAAACGGGCTAAATTCTAAATAAAAGGATTTGGAAGAAGAATAGTATTTTTGTGGTTTCTAATTGTTCCAACTACTGCATCAGTCAGTCAATGTGTATGTAATAAATCTGTATTGTTTGACATACTGGTCTATCACACAACCAAGTCAACACGTACATCTCATTTAATATTATATCAAAACCACATTTTCATCAGCCACAACATGTAAAAAAGCTGTAAACATCAAAGTATTGAATGTCGTATTCTATAAAAATTCCGACCATGCTGTACACCATGCTTACATCGAGAGTGACCAGATTTATGACTATTTGAGCAAAATATCAGATAATTACAAAGTTAAGATGACTGTTTACTACTTCTATCTACAGTATATCCAATTATTCTTTTTTAGAGGCGTTCAGGTGCAGAAAGACAAGGCACAAATCCATCCCTATCCTTTTCCCTCTATTTGCCTAGATCTGAGAGGATTTGTTTAATGTGATCAACTGGTCAAAATGATTAAGAAGCACATATTATATCTTACTTTAGAGTTTATCACTATAAAGGCCACTTTTGTCAAAATTCCAATCTCATCAATAGATGAAAAGCATCACTGTGCTGAATTGTTCAGGCAGTAGGTCATGCTTTATTTCTAAACTCTTGTTACTCTTGGTTCAACTCATTATATGAAGTTAGATGTAGCCCCTGATCAATTCCTAGTGGTCACCAAAGGGGTTCCACAAAGGTTTGTTTAATCTAGGGCCTCCTTTAAAAATGTAAACAGCCTCTGCTTAGTTGTTTTGTGAATTGTACTCGTGTGTGGATAGCTGTACTGTATGATTCACTTTACTGATATATGTACTGTACAGCAGTGACTAAGTTGACATGAATCAACTGCATTCATTCCTTCATTTGACTTGGACTCAGAAGCATTCCTACTCTCTTGAAGTGGCCAGGAAAAGCTTCACGCCTCCAAGATCAGCCAACTCAGTGGTGTGGAAGGTGTTTTTAAAGTCCTCGGCAAATTCCAGGTCTGGGGGCAGGCGCACCTTGTTGGCCCAGATCAGCCTGGTCCCTGGTTGGCAGAAATACTTCATGGTGGCCAGCAGCTCTTTCAGGAACTTGTGGTGGTACACCACATCTGCTGCTAGGACGTAGTCGTAGCGGTGGACCGATTTGGGAAAAGCCACTTGGAGGTCATGACCCCAGAAGAGCTCTGCTGTTTGGGGGGGGTGTCTGCAGCGCCCCTCCGTGTTTCTCCTCAGGTTTAATCTCATGTTGCTCATGATCTCCGAGATATCTGTGGCTGTTACAGAGGCACCTGGAGACAAATGTTATTGCTTAGGTTTCCTAAAGCCATACAGTTTATCTATAGAGTACCATCGCTAGAATGCTAAGTAAACCATTTACCACATTTATGTTTCTACTGTGCCCCTATGAACACCGTCCAACAGTCTCCATAACATTGGGAATAATGGGATGGTAATACAGCAAAACTCTTTCTTAACTTTTTGATAGCTCGTCGTTTGGTTTGGTATGGCCCAGGGGGTAGATTTGACCCTTGAAGGGAGGGTCACTTGAAGGGAGCCTAAATTAGATTGGACAACTGGTAGACAACTTACCCAGCAGACTGGCCACAATGGATACAAGCCCAGTCCCTGCCCCAAGCTCCAACACAGTCTTGTCCGTCATATTGAATTCCTCAGAATTTGTCTCCAAGTAGTGGCAAAGGGCTAACGCCTGCATACGAAAAGTGATGTCACACTTCCATTCTCAATCTCTTCATCAAGCAGGTGATACTGTATCGTGCGTTAAATAAATACAAAGGTTGGCAGTTGTACAATACCACTCACAGCAGGCCACATCACAGCTCCATAGAGCTCCACGTGGGCCTCAAAGATGCCAATTTCTTGTCCCACATAGGTGTACATGTCCTTGCCAAATTTCACAATGGGACATTGGGCCCAAGGTGGCACCTGGACTTTGGTTTCCTTGGTGTCCACTGGAACCTCTGCCCAGGAATGGAACAGGCCTGTCCATTCAACATCTATGGCCATTGTGACCAATGGTGGTGGTTTGTAAATATTTCTTCTTATTATTATTAATTGTCATTAATACTCACCAATGATGTCTTCATCTGTTGCCACAGTGCTGCACTGGGAATCCGTGTTCTCTCTTTCATCATCCTGATAACCTTCATCATCCTGATCCCAGGTCTGCTCCTCCCATGAATGGCTACTCCCCTCATCTTCCTCATCCTCATCCTCCTCCCCCAATATTTTCCACATTTCTTGTTTTTCTAGTGGTGGTTCTTCTTTATCCGCTTTTCTCTCGATTACGACATCATTCCCTCCACCAGAGACGTCATCTTCAGCAACATCTACCTTCCTGTCCTCCATCCCATCTTCTTCAAAGCATTGCTTTTCCTCGAATTTCTCTTTTTGGTAAACCGCCTTGTTTTCTTGATCTTTCCTGTCCAAGCCTGCGTGATCTTTCTCACCGTCCTCGACATGAGAAAGTTCAAGATGACATTCCTCCTTCGCTTCCCTCTCGTCTCTGATCTGAACTTCCTGGTCTTTCCCCTCGTCACTCCCCACCTCCTCCTCATCCTCACAGACAGATGTTTCATCATCAGTGACCTCACCCTCTTGCTCTTCCGTTTCTTCTTCTTGAGCCGTTGCCATGACGATCTTTATATCCTCCACCTCAGCAACCAAGGTAGTGTGGAAGGCCTCTTTGAACTTCTCCGTAAACGTCGGGTCTGATGGAAGGCGCTCCTTGTTGGCCCAGATCAGCTTGGTTCCTGGTTGACAGAAATGCTTCATTGTGACTAAAAGGTCATCGAAGGATTCTGGGTCGTACACCACATCCGATGCCATGATGTAGTCATAGCGGTAGACGGATTTGGGGTAGGTGCCGTCAAGGTTGTCACCCCATGTCAGTTCAGCCACCTGGGGTGTGTACCTGCAGCGCCCCCTGGTGTTTTTCATTAAGTTGAATCTCAGATTACTCAGAATCTCGGGCAGATCTGTGGCTGTCACCCAGGAACCTGAGGAGGCAGTTCATAAAGTTACATTCTCAACTCATTTACAGCCTCAATACTGATCCCAGCAAACACACATGGCTTTGAGATAGCATTGTTAGCTATGCCAGTAGAAGTGATGACATTAGCATTTGAAAAGAATAATCAACATTGAGTTGGCCAGTCCTACAAGTATTGCTAAGAAGGGTAACACCTCAAATGCATCATAGGAACTGTACAGTGGATTTGAAACCCATTAGGATGAATCAGCAGAAGTCTAAAGGATTGGCAAAATAAACCAAATGCTTTCAATCTTTTAATTAAATCCCCACTGACGAATTATGAAAATCTTCCAGAAATAATAATCAGTGATTCTGGTCTTCCACTGCTGGCACTAGTAAACTATATCTGTATGCAGGGGCCCTGTTAGGTCAGTTCAGGTTGCACGTTGACTTCAACTTACCCAGGAGTGCAGCCACTATGGACACAAGGCCTGTACCTGCTCCTAGCTCCAGTACATATTTGTCCATCAGATTGATCTGTTCACGATTGATCTCAAGATATTCACAGAGAGCCAATGCCTGCAGGCAACCGGGATTGTAGTTACTCTGATGATAGTCATGACATTCACAACCTTCCTCATTATAATCATCTTGGAAAAGGGGCACTTGAATCCAAAAAGATTTGACACCATGCATATGAAATCATGAATCATAATGCGCAGGCTAGAACATTGGTTGACCTGTTTCTGCAATCCCCCCAAACTGTAGCCCCCCCTAACGTGCAAATATGCTAATTCATCCCCTTCACACTTCACATTAGAAACATAACAATGTTGTTAGTGATATTTTACAAACTACATGCTCAATGGATTTTCACTCCGAAACCCAGTTTAGCCAGGTGTTCTCTTCGATGAACTGCCCAGTGTGATGTCATCCTACATGTGTAGAGGACAGAAAAGCTGAGGAATCAGGACAAGTCAAGTGGAGTAACTCACCCCTGGCCAGAGCACGCCACCATGGTGGTGAAGTGACTTGTAGATTGCGATATCCAAACCTAAGAAGTGGTATGTTTCTTTCTCTTTAAGGGAAAATATATAAGGTTCCCAGCTCCTCTTATTCTGCCCAGTAGAGTCCTGACCGTCTGGAGGAAACAGATCAAAGAAAAAGTTGTAGCCCGTAGATGAATATAGCTGATGTATACCTCCCGGAACGACTCCAACTCTCATTCTGTGTTTTGGAAGGAAAATGACTCAGTGGTTTTCCATGTCTGATCCCCCTTACCTTCTGGAAGTTTCTCAGTCTCCACATCATTCTGCTCTTCATTCTCTACCTCCTCCTCCTTCACCACTTCTTCCTCATCCTCCTCTTTCTTCTTTTCCTTCATGACCATAACACGTCCTTCCTCCATTATATCAGCAGTGTCCCTCTCCTCTGGAACTGTCCGCAAAACACCCACAGACATCTGAAGGAAAAAGAGAAGGAATTCCAGAAATATCACCAAAAGGTAACTCCAGATCCTTAACCTTCCTCCTTCCAAACCCAACTTGCCTCTTTTTGGTTTGACATACCTCTTCGCTCTTCGCTTTTCAATGTGTCAGCATATCCCCCAATTGAGCCCTGTGGAGATTGTACCTACCAGTGCTTCTGTGTCCTTGAAGTGAGGTGAGCTTAGGGGAGAATGTGTCTTGGTCGTCTTGCTCCCAGGGTTATAGAGAATCAGCATCCTGCAAGACACTCCCATCATCACACAGCCTGACTATATTTAGAGGAGGGTGGCAATGTGAAATCAACACACTAAATCACACACACAGGCTTGCACACAAACTTCCTCAACCATGCAAACAGATAAACCTGCACACACACACACACACACTCACAAACACTTACAACATGTATTAAACACTCTGTGAGGATGCCAGATTGATAAATGCATTGCCAAAATCATTCCGCCGACCATCTTTGTAAACACAAGACCCAGTGTTTTAGTGTTTAGTGTGTGTTTAAGGGGTTAAGTAACTATTTGGATAGATTCATAACGGGATCTATAATTTTGTGTAGATATTAGTTAGTTATAAACACAGTTATGTGTTTATGTTTTCTTTTTTACTAAAGCACTGTATACCTATCAGCTTTAGTCTATGAATAGATAATGACCCTCCAATCACCCACGTTCTTCAGCTAGGTCAAAGGATAGCTGTGATTCACATGTGTGTCTGTAAAGTATTTGGCCCTGGTTGGCCAGCCTCTCAGTTATGCTTTATACCTGATATAGCTACCCCATAGGAAGTGAAGGAGAGAGTTTAGGGCAACACAACAACAATGTTTGTCGATTGTCTAATTGTAGAATGCAGTGTTTTAAACAACCCATGTGTTGTGTGAGTTGGAGTAGTCCTCTTAAGTCTGTTCATAAATGGGTTGGGAGGCTATTCCTGACCAATCATGTTTTGGATAAAGAAACATTTTAGGCATAGTGTGATTTGACCCTTTCTTATCTTTGCACATTGGTAGCTGGGGTGGGTGGATGAGTCAGGTTTTATTGACAGATGTTGAGATGTTGAGTCTATTTTTGTCTCGTTTTGTCTATTTAAAAACGAATCACCGTGTTTGGCACCCACACACCCTTGCCCTCAGAGAGGCAGTGTCTCTCCTTCTGCGTCAGTGTTTCTGCCTCTCCAACTTGTAACAAGATGAGGCAGTTGGATCGGATCCCCAGAATCCGAGGAGCTCTCTCAACCATGATCCTGGTTCAAGTGACATCACGCACATCAACCCCACCCCTCTAAACACCTGATCCCACACTCAAGATTCAATCGACCCTGTTTCTGACTCAGCTCTGGTATCCTGTCCTAATTATTCATTTCACATTTCACAATCCCACACAGCCCCCCCCCCCTGCTTCAGTCTTGGTATGTCGTGGCCTACATAGCTGGGTAATAAGGGTTGAGAGAGGGGCATGGAGACCTCACAGTAGCATCTGGGGTGTTGTCATGGTCCAACTCTGACAGCTTTGTTGTTGTAGTGAGGTGGCCTTCTTTGGACTAAGAACTCTGTGGTCACCACACATCTTGCCAAGGCAAATCTTCAAAGTTGTTTTTCTTCTAGTCACTGTAATAATCAAGATATACTGTTAATTTATCATTTATATTCTTCTCATCCTTCTTCCTGTCTGCCCCCCCAATGGTGGCGTCATCCCCCCACTGCCATCAGAGATACTGACTGTCTCCCCACCTTCAAGAAAAGATTGTTGCTTGCTTTCCTCTAGGTACACTGTAGCTATTTCGAGGATCATGTTGTTTAATTGTAATTTGTTTAACTACATGCTCTTCTGGTTCTACCCATTGGCACTTATTTGCTTTTCACAATGTGTGCTTCAAGTTTTGGCTACCCGCAATGTTTTTGGTCGTTGTTTATGATCATTGGCCTATGCACTTTTTGTTAAGCTCTTACTTGTAAGTCGCTTTGGATAAAAGCATCTGCTAAATGAATAAATGTGAAATGTAAATGCATTCTTCATCTGATATCATGAGGATATTATACTGATTTCAACTCTGTTTCCAAACAAGGTTACTTTCTTGCCTTGTCATGGTGTGTATGACTTTATGTAATGGACTAAGAATTTAGTATATCCTATTTCCTCGATCATGTGGCTTACTCAAAATGATCACGTAGTCTGATGACCAAAACCTTGACTTGTGTTTTCAGCCATCCCTCTCCTCTCCATCTCTGCCGTCACATTGCCTCCTGGTAGACTACATTACAAGCTGAAAAACATCAGGCAAATGTACAACCTGAAACTGAACCTGGGCTTCATGTACATTTATAAGATCATTTAATACTGTGGCTATCACTGTCACATTCACACCCTATCTGATGAGTAATGATATTAAAGAAAGAAATTGGGTATGGCCGTCGGAAAATGTCATTTGAATTAGTTCCAAAAAGTGTGGGAATTTTACATATGTACACAGATGTGTTTTATATTGTTTACCAAAATAGTACAACCAACCAGCATCATATTATGGGAAACACAACCATCTCCATGAATGTATATTTTTAGTATTGGAGGCAAAAGAGGCTGTCATTACATTTGATAAGGTCAGCCATGGTGGGCTGTGCCACAACGGTGAGCTCAGTGGAGCTCAGTGGAGCTCAGTGGTGAGATGGAGTGGATCCCTGCCAATAGGAAACCCTGAGGAATCCCATCTGTCGACTGCAGACTGAAAAAGGAAAGGGGATGTCTGTAGATGATTTAGCCAGGGCATGAGGGTCAGTTAGACCAGAGATATGTTCTTGGCCTCACATTGTAAATTGTCATTTTTATTTCATGAACACGTAACGTTTCTACTAGACTAACAAGCAAAAATCGAGAATAAACTGTTTATTTAACGTGAATGTTATAAAAAAGGTTTATTAAAGAAACAATATCTGATATTGTACATGAAAATATTTTTTTTTAGTTGTATTATACACAACATTTGCAATAAAACTATTATGCTGTTGTCTGGAGAAAGCTTCTATAGAAAAAAATATATATCTTCATATAGGAAGCATAATATACAATACAATCAATAAAAAGCGACATACTGCATACAAATGTAAAAATAAGTCACAGTTTTGAAGGTATCTATACTGTCATACTTTTGTCATATTATTCTTTTAAGCACCTTTGGGATTTTTGGTAATATGAACTGCACACACACACACACACACACACACACACGCGTAACATACACACACACACACGCGTAACATACACACGCTTCCACCAGTGGCTCAGGCAGGCCCCCGAGGGTCCACCCTCTTCCAGGCTCGGTACAGCTTGATGCAGAGGCTGGGCAGGTTGTACACCTCCTCCACCTGGAAGCGGCTCTGGAAGCGTTCCACGAAGGTGTTCTCCTTGTCCAGCCGGAAGCGCATGGCCCAGAGGATCTGCGTGCCCTCCTGACACAGGTGCTCAAACGTTTGCATGAGCTCCTCCAGATAGGGGTGAGCATACACCACATCAGCAGCCAGGATGTAGTCAAAGTGACTGCTGGCCTGAGGGAAGCGTTGCTCCAGCTCCTGGCCCCAGATGAGCTCTGTGACCTCGGGGGTGTGTCTGCAGCGCCCTCTGGTGTTACGGCTGACGTTGTACTGCAAGTTCCCCAGGATATTTGGAAGGTCAGTGGAGGTTACCTTGGCACCTTGGTGGGTGGGAGAGAGGGGGAGGTTAGGCTGTGAAATGTGAAATGAGGAAAAGTGGAGAGATGGTTTAAAAAGAAGCTGCCACAGGACACAGTTCTGTTCTAGAACTCTATGCAGTGTTGGATTTTGCTCAGTCTCACCCAGCAGGCTGGTTACTATGGATACCAATCCGGTTCCGGCACCTAGTTCGATAACGTTCTTGTCAGTCAGGTTGTATTTGTCACGGTTCACATCCAGCAGATAGCACATGACTGATGCCTAAACGACATAGAAGTATGTAGAGATAAGGAGGATGATATATGTTGTCCCCAACCTCTCTCCTACTTAACCCCCTCCATGCAATACTATAGATGGGAGTGGTGGAAGAGATTTACATTACATTTATGCATTTAGCAGATGCTTTTATCCAAACCGACTTTTACAAAAGTGCATAGGTCACGGATCATAACAACGAGATAGTCCCAAACATTGCGGGTAACCAAAACATGAAGCATACATTGTAAAAAAAACAATAAATGCCAAAGGCAAGAACCATAAGGGCATGTAGTTAAACAAGTTACAATTAAACTACATGAACCTCAAAAGTGCAAGAGTGTACTTGTAGAAAAGCAAGCAACAATCATATATTTCACAGCGAGTACAATCATTTTAAGTCAGTTACAAGTAACCAACAAGTCTCTCAATAAGAGTCATTGTGATCCTGGAGGAAACTAACATCAGGTCCAGCCAATCATTCCTAAGTACCATTGTACTCCCAGAGATATATGACAAAGCAGTTTACAGTTCTAGCTGGCCTAATCTACCAACACACATCTAAGTCCCTCCTTGAGCCCCGTGCAATTGCACATCTGCGCCTTGTTTAGGGATGATAGAGGCCCAGAAGAGAGGGAGGAGGAGGGAGGGAGGGAGGGAGGGAGGGAGGGAGGGAGGGAGGGAGGGAGGGAGGGAGGGAGGGAGGGAGGGAGGGAGGGAGGGAGGGAGGAAGGAGGGAGAGAGAGAGACTTAAAGGCATACAGAGGGCCAGAGCACGGCGCCGTAGCAGCCGGTCGACTCGGTGATGCGGATCTCGGTGTCGGCGTAGGTGAAGCCCTCCCACATCTGCGTGGTGATGACAGGCGGACAGAAGCGGCGCTCCATGATGGCGTGCTCCAGCTCTGCGTCCACGGCAACGTCTGCCAAGGCAACCGCCAGCACACACAAGGGTTAATGACAGCGGGGAAACCAAGGGTTGTCCTGTTTTAAACATGAGGGAGGGGCTGAGGAGCGGGGCTGTAGGAATCCCTCGGTCTTGTTTTACAGACCTTGACATCGGCCTTGAGGCTTTTCAGACCATAACAGCGAGTGGTAATTGATCCCAACATAACCTTACATTTCCCATTTTTCAACAAAGCTCGCCTATCCTTTTACCTCTCTACACGAAACCTCCATTAGTAACTCTAGAGCCAGAACGAGAGTATGTCCAAGAATGTCCTCGTCTGTGTAATGCTAACCCTCTGCCTGCACCGGTCCAACACATTGGCTTCACTGATACAGTTATTTGTGGCCTGTGTGATGAACAACTGTAGAGCTATGCAACAAGGAGAAGGGCTGACAATAAACGGTCCATAAACTCACTTTATAGTCTCACTGTGTCGGTGTGTATGTAAAGGAACCTAACCACACACATAAACAAGTCTGTCACCACTTGGACCACCCCTCACCAGCCTGACGCAAGGCAAACATACCCTCTTAGTCATTTCAAACTTGGATATTAAATACAACGCATTCAAATCTAGATACCTCACAATGCTCGCATACTTCAGCATAACAGGAAGACTTTCATGCTAACTGATGTTTCCTCCCACGGTCAGTGTGTGTAGTATTCACCTTCAGCTGGTGTTTTGGTGGGAGTCAGTCCTGTAGACTGTCCCAGCTGGGTCTCCATATCTGGGTTGATGTGGAACTCGGAGGGGTTGGCTATCCTCAGGGGTGCTCCTCAGGGTCTGGGCCACGGTGTGCCGGGAGCAGGTGTTTGTCCTACTGGTGGTTTGGTCTTCAGGACACCCCAGGCTATGGGCTCATTGAAACTGTTGTGCCCTCTGATGCCCCCCCCTCCATTTTCTCTGTTCCTCTATCTCTCTCTCCAATCTGCCCCCACTATCTCTTACCATCTCTTTCTATCCCTCTTACATTTTCTCTGTGTCCCTACCCCTCTCTCTCTACGCCCCCCCCCCCGCCCCACCACCATCACCACCTCCAACACAAGTCTACTTATAGATAACAGCAGCTGCACTGACTGAAACAGGTCAAGAAGACAGAGAGAGAGGGGAAAACGGGAGGAAAAAGAGAGGGAAGGAGATTGGAGAGAGAGAGAGCGTCTGTTGAAGAGGCCTGACAGAGGCTTGAGAGGGTGAAACAGGGAATGAGAAATGGTGAGGCGAGATAAAAGCACCAGCACGGATTCAGAGGGAAGTGTGATGACTGTGGAGCAGTTGTTGACAGAGACAGGCCTTTCAAAGGATTGAAATACAGTCCCGCTGAATGGCAGGCAGCCCTGAGCTGCCAGTCAGACTGTTAACCAATCAAAAAGGCAGGACTAACCTGGGAAAAACTGTGCTGAGACCTGTAGAAGATCCTGTAATTAATCCATCAACTGGGGACTTTGCATGTGGACTGTGCTTCAACTGCATTTGGCTTACATGCTACCTTCAAGCAGCAGTGTATGCCAATAGACTAGGACACAGTAGGTAGTATGACAAAGACACGTTCATTTATTCCTCAAGAATTTACATTGTCATTCAAAATGTTTACCATTCCCTGGATGCTTCGTAATTTTCTGCGTACTAAAGTTCCATTCTTGTCCCCTCTCACAAAGTCAGTTCAAAGTTCATTGAGTCTTTGTGCCCCTGCCTCTGACCCGCCCTCTACCCCCCTTACCTCTCCTCCCCCGGCCTCGTGGATTTCCCTCAAACACGGAGCGGGCAGTTACCATGGTGACCCTGCTGTCACCTTCACAGTCTTCCCCTGAACTACTGCTCTGGCTCTGTGGGTGGGGCTTAGGCTGGGACACACCCTTATTAGGCCGGGGGGCGAGGTTCCCCTCCTGGCTGGCCCCTCCCACATCCTCCGTCAGCCCAAAAGCAGGTTCTGCAAGCTTGGAGCCCAGAAAACCTCCTCCAGAGCCCCCTGCGGCCTCCTTTCCCCCCTTCCCCTCCTCCTCCTCTCCTCCTCTTTTCTGCTGCTTCCGCCCCTTCCCTTTCTTGGACTTGGACGCGGTGTCCTCTGGTTCACTGTCCCCCTCCCCCTCCGCCCCTCCGTCTTTCCTCTTCAGACAGGTGACCGCCCGCCGGAGCCTCTGGCTGCGGATGGCCTGCCTGTCCTGCTGCTCCAAGCGGAAGAACGAGTCTATGCGCGACTGAGTCTGTAGGGGGGGAGAGACAGAGAGACAGTGTGAGAGAGAGAGATGTTGATACAGGCTTTTATTGCAAAAAAGGATTGTCGGGAGAGTGGAATCTGGTTCGAAAGAGGTTGAGTCAATCTCCCCTTCATGTGAAGTGCTCTCTCACCTGCTGGGTCTTGAGCTGCTTGAGAACAGGCCGGAGAACCTCCTCGGTCTTCCTGCTGTTCCAACCAAACCGACTCAGGCAGAACGTTCCAGCGGTCAAGGAAAGAAACCACACACACACACACAAAACAAACACAGGCACACACAGAAATACACACACATACAGTGACAAATACAGGCACGCACACAGGCACGTATACACACACACACACACAAAGGATATTCCTTGATGAGGTCGAGGTGTGGGAGCCCCCAGGAGAAGGAGCCGTCTGATTGGTCGACGGGGGGCTGGAGGTAGGCGTGGGCCACGGCTGGGTTGGGGAAGCCTGGCTGCAGCTTCAGCCCTCTCAGCTTCCTCTTCACCTTGGTGTCCCGGGGGTCCGACACCAGGCGCTTCTCCTGCTGGGCCTGGGACCACCACTCACTGGGAAGACACCCCCCCCACACACACACATACATACAGTCTCTTTTAGCTTGGGGATAAAGACACATCGGAGTACATAGGCTCACACGACCTCACCTGAACAGAGACACGCACACACCTGAACTGCAGAAGGGGCTCAATGCCTGGTCCGGGGAACTCGTTGAGGATCTCCATCCCAGAGACGTAGCCCACCCCTGGGACCCCCTCCGTATAGTCACTCCCCAGCAGGTAGGCCAGGTTGATCAGCTTGGTCCTGTCCAGACCTGCAGCACCCCCCAACACAGAGAGGGAACGGAGGGACAGAGAGAGACAGAGAGAGACAGAGAGAGAGCGAGACAGAGAGACAGAGAGAGAGACAAAGACAGAGAGACAGAGGGACAGAGAGACAGAGAGAGAGACAAAGACAGAGAGACAGAGAGAGACAGAGAGAGAGAGAGACAGAGAGAGAGCAAGAGAGAGAGACAGAGAGACAGAGAGAGAGACAAAGACAGAGAGAGAGAGAGACAAAGACAGAGAGACAGAGGGACAGAGAGACAAAGACAGAGAGACAGAGAGAGACAGAGAGAGACAGAGAGAGAGAGCGAGACAGAGAGTCAGAGAGAGAGACAAAGACAGAGAGACAGAGGGACAGAGAGACAGAGAGAGACAGAGAGAGAGACAAAGACAGAGAGACAGAGAGAGACAGAGGGACAGAGAGAGACAGAGAGAGAGCAAGAGAGAGAGACAGAGAGAGAGACAAAGACAGAGAGACAGAGAGAGACAGAGGGACAGAGAGAGACAGAGAGAGAGCAAGAGAGAGAGACAGAGAGACAGAGAGAGAGACAAAGACAGAGAGACAGAGAGAGACAGAGATAGAGAGGAGGGGGGGATTACTGGATGGCTTGACCGGTGATGGAATGGTAGCATTAAGGATGGTATGGTCGTTGTGGGTTTGGCCTACTATGGAAGTGGCCCATCATCACTGCCCCCCCCCCATCCCTGCACCTGCTCCAGTGCTGACACATCACACCTATCAGAGACCAGCTTCATCAACATCATCGCTTATCCTGCCCTTGCTGTATTGCTGGGGGCTAATTAAACACACCCACACACACAGACACACACCCACACACACACACACACCCACACACACAGACACACACACACAACTAACCCAGTTGGTTCTGCAGGTCCACATACTGGTAATGCTCCACGTATTTGTTCTGGCTGAAGAAGTTCTTGTAGACGTGGCGTCCTCCGAAGAGCCACACGTCGCTGTCGTCCGTGATGGTGCCGTGGGTCTGGTCGGCCCGGTCCAGCGACGCACACTGGGCCTCCGCCTCCATGGGGGCCACCAGGAAGGGCACGCCAAACAGGCGCAGCAGCTCCTGAAAGGAGGGGGGGGGGGGAGGAACCGCACACAAACACACACACACCTTTAACAATCATCTTACTTTCGAATCGCAGGGAAGACAGCAATGGGTCACCTTTACGGAATCACTGCTCGAGGGACACAGTGTGTGTGGGGGTGTGCGAGTGTGTCTAGGGTGGGGCAGGGAGGAATCTGCGTCTGGCTGGAGAGAGCTAGCAGCTCCCTGGAGCGGTAAACAAAGACACTTTCAGGGGATTAGATGCGTAGTCACTGTGACACCTGAATCCAGTCATCATGACCCCCCTTTCAGCAGCTTATTATCCACACACAGGAGCCGTAGAGGGATCCTGCTAAATATGGAACGCTATTTGATGTGTTGTTTTGATGAGAGGGACTGCCAGAGACGGGGAGAGAGACAGGACATTAGAGTGAGAGAGAGAGAAAGGGAGAGATGCTTGTGTGGCATGGTCATAAAATGTTTTCTGCCCAACATGGTGTCATGGCGTTGGGCTGTGTGGGGTTTGGAGAGGGCAAAAGCTGGTTGGGTGTGTTCCAGAGACCGCCCCTGCCTCCTCAACACACACACACATTCCCCCACAGCCTATGAGGCGCTTGCTCCGGAACATGAAACATCACACAGCCATTTGACATCATCTCTACATAATATAGAACTTTCTGTGTTGCCCCCTCAGGACATGTGTATGTCATGATGTCCATGTGTGTGTGTGTACACACCTGGCTCTCCAGACACATCTGTCCAGTGACGGTGGCAGCAAACCTCTCCTGCTGCTGTTTCTGCTCCGTCAGGCTGCTCTGCTGGGCCTGCAGGGTGCTCTCCAGCGCCGCCAGCTCCCCCTGCAGGACAGCACAGGTACTGCATCCACTCTTGTCAAACGTGGCCATTGAACATTCTCAACAAAAGGGTTCATAAACAAAAGCCACTCTGTTGTTGCTGCTTGTTAGTACTGCACACTGCAAACTCATTTTTTTGTTTTTTACTTTAACGGCTGCACATGAGAAAACAGGAGAGTAAAGGAGTTTCCGGTCTGGTTGACTTCCTTCCTGTGCAGGTGTTTCTCGCTGCAGCATAGCGATCCACGTTCATGAGGTACAGAAAAAGAATCTTGACAGAGATGGCTGAATGCCCCATTAGGAGAGGTCTGTCTATGTAGACCTATGAGCTCACCACATCGATGTGTTCCCACTCATTGGGTGGCAGGTTGGGGGCTGGGCCGGACTCGTTAGAAGGCTGAGGGTCTTGATGTGCATCTTGGCTGTCTTCCTTCTCATCCCCCTCTCCCAGGGCAGCAGCTTCACTGCTTAGTCCCTCGGTCCCACCTTCCTCCTCCTCCTCCTCCTCTTCCTCGGTTTTGGTCATATCTTCATGGTCCTCCGCAGAGGGAACTCCACCCCCCATCTCTGTAAGAGAATCACCCGTCTCCTCCTCCTTGGGCTCCTCCCACCCAGGAATCTCGATGAAGCCGTCTGAAACACAGGAGGAACTGGCATCACAACAAATATTGGTATCCGTTCGAAAACGCTGTAGGACCACATCGATACCCAGTCCTAACATTCAAGGAAAAGCACCTTGCAACCTTTACCTTCTGAGTCACTGTCTTCACTGTCCATTGTCTCTGTAATCTCGTCATTCCTCTGCTGCGTCTCCTCACTCTGTTCATTCCTCTCCTCCTTTGGAGAGAGTCGGGTGAGTGTTATCGGGCTGGTTCTTGCCTCCTTAGCTCCATTCAGAGAGGACCCAGACGGTGGAGGTGACACTGTGCTAGGGAGGGATCTTGGTTTTGTAACAACCCCTCCTTTAGGACCAGACCTCTCCTTCTGACCCCCTGCCTCCCCTGCCCTCGCCCTGTCATCCCCTCCAGTAGAAGTCAGACAGTCCATCTCTCCATCTTTCTCCTTCGGTTTGTCTCTCTCCATCCCTCCGTCCCTGGTTCTCTCTGTGCTCGCACGTCCTTCCGAATGCTCCAGTGCTGTGGAGAGGAACGCTCTGTTCCTCTGGCTCAAGGCCTCCTCCAGCTCCTCCTCTGAGCCGCTCAGCACCACACTGTCCATCGGAAGAATCAAGTCTGGTTGGTGTTTCCTCAATCCGAGCCTATCCTCATTGGTTAAGGCCTTGATGAGGGGTTGGCCCTCGCCCTCTGGCTCCTCCTCTGAACTGCTGCTAATGACTAATCTCTGCGCTGGACGCTGGGCGGGGGAGCCGCCAGTCAGGGTCTTTGACGGGGGCAAGTCATCCTCCTCTCCTAGGGCTTGTCGGATGGCAAGGAGGGTACGTGGAGACACCTCCCCCCCCGCTCTCCCCTGGACACCCTCCACCACACCCTCCCCTCTCCCCCCCTCCTCCTCCTCGTCCTCTTCGTCAAAGCTGTCGACCATGGCAGCCTCGATGGCCTGCAGTGTGCGGGGGGAGGGGGGCGCTGCCTTGGTCTGAAGGGGCGGGGAGAGTCTGGGGGCCTTCGGCGAGGGACCTGACACCTCATCGGGCCCCTCTTCTGAGATGGGGCGCCACAGGGGCTCCGGCCTCCCCCCTCCCCCCTGCCTCTTCCTCCCTGAGAGGGGCCCGCCAGCCCAGGGCAGGGCGGCAGGCTGGCTTTCTGGAACCTTCTCTTTCTTCTTAGAGCCTGGGAAGCACACACACACACAATGAGGAACAAGGTCTCCAGACTGTTTCAAATGGCTAGACGCAGAGAGACGTGAACCTTTGATGAGGATGTAGTGGGCCGAGTCCTCAGAGACGAGGCGTCGTGACTCCACGCTGTGCTCCTCCTCGTTGTAGAGATGCTCCACCCCTCCGGCGCTGCGCTGGCTCATCTCTCGCTCCACCCCCTCCAGTTTCTGGTTCAGCTTGTTCCTCTGGAGCAGTCCAGCCAGCTGGTACTGGGAGAACTCCCCTGAACACTGGCAGGAGCAGGGAGATAGACTTGTCCATACTTGGAGTATGTGAAAGGGTGTGTGTGCGTGGATGTGTGTGTCTGTTACCTCTGGAGGCTTGTGGTACATAGTCCTGCGTCTCTTGCTGAACTCTTTCATGTCTTTAAGGATCTCGTGTTTCACTTCCGGAGGTAAGCTGGCGAACTCCTCTGAGTTGATATCCACAGAGTTAGGGTTTTCATTCAACTCCTCCTGAAAAGAAATCGATTCCCAGCAACCAATAGCACCATGAGAAACAAACAATCCCAACAAATCATCTTACACAACGGCTGAGGTTTGGAATTTGCATTTTCGAGTTCATATCAAAGCCTATGAAGCATTTCACCTGGTACATGTGATGACTGTTCGCCATGTCTTCCCACTCCTTCTCCTCCTCTTCCTCTGAACTGAAGAGATACAGGGGCCGGGGGCAAGGCCAGGGAGGCCATATGGATCCGTTCAGGATTGCCAGTTCAAATCATTCATGGTGGATTAAATACCAGTCCATTGTTGAGGCCAATTCAGATAGGCCTCTGTCTCACCTGTTCTTCTCCCTTTCCTCCTGTGGTGGTAGGGCTGGTAGGACGTACATGTCATCCACCTCATCTCTTCTCACACTGGAGATGCTGGGCAGAGCCTCAGTACTGGAGGAGAGAAGCTCAGATATCACTGCTGAGGAAAACTGCTTCACTGGATATAATGGTCTATCGGAGAACAAAGAGACACTGTCTTTTTTCTTCTTCTTCAGATCATTGTTTCTCCACAGCTTCTGGACTGGACTTCTCCCTCCTCGGTGACTCACCTGCATTCTCCCAGTGCAGCCTTAATGGCTTGTCTTTTCAGGAAGGTCTTGAGGAGCTTCTCGTTGGTTTGTTTGGACTCACGGTTCAACTCCTCTTTCCTCTGTCTCCTTAGGTTCTGAAAATAGATAGAAACATAGTCACAATGCATCTCTTTCATACACAGAAACATGCAAGCAGACATGCACGCACACACACACTTTACCAATGTCTGTTTCTTCAGCAGAGGAGCATCACCATCGAACACAAAGACAGGCTTGATGCGGAAGTAGAGTAGCTTGCAGAGGCGGTGGAAGAGAGTGAGCAGGTGGGCGTTCTGGACACTGTTACCCTCCCGGTCTCTCACTCCCTTCACTGCCTGGTTCAACCAGATACTGATGTCTGAGGTTCTGATTAAGGTTCTGCCATATTAGTACTCTCTCTCTCTCTCTCTCTCTCTCTCTCTCTCTCTCTCTCTCTCTCTCTCTCTCTCTCTCTCTCTCTCTCTCGCTCACACACACACACACACACTCACACACCTACACACACACACTGCAATATAAGGATACCAACAGCAAGAATCTTTCCTTCAAGCGTCTCCGGGTTGATGGTCTTCCCCGTGCTCTCGAGCAACTTCCACAGCCCGTGCACTCCCATTGTAAAAGTGACTAAAGTAATTTAAAGCAATTCACTTGGAAAGCGTTCTTGTACGATTATTGAATCTCACACTCACCCGTAATTGTTATGAATCCAAAACAATTACTTTATTTATAACTGGTGAATAGGAGCGATGAGACGCACGTACCTTTTCAGTTTCCATCTGGTGTGCCCATATTTTCAGTCCTACCGCTCCTTCAACCACAGCATAGGTTCCTATCTTCTCACCCTGTCGAACACTTCCCAACTTCCGCCAGACAAGCTATCATAGCCCAGTTCGGCCAACAGTATCCGGTTAGGAATCAAGATGGCGTCAAGCAGTTGAGAGAGATTTGGTAGGCTAAAATAATATTTTCTTTCGCTACATAACTGCTCGTTATTTTGCTACATTTTCCATTTAAAATATCAACCAGCAGAGCGTACTGTCACGGGATTTAACTAAGTTTTGCTCAGTGTTATCTCTAGTTCGACCACACTAGCACTACCAGCTAAAGTTAGCCAACTAGCTAGCCAGCACAGCTAACGTTTGTTTGTTGTTACTCTGTCCTTATCTTGATAGATAAAGAAGGTGTTTGGGCTGTGTTGTAAAAGGATGTTGTATGAAATGCCTGGTGTATGTAGATTACTTTTGGACTTAGCTCAAAGGTAACTTTAGCACAATTTTACATTTAATAGATAATTTGTTTTAGATAACGACCTTTCACATGACCAATGTAGAATTGTTCCTTCCCACCACAGGTAATACTCAGGCAGATATCCCAGGGCACGGACACTCTCCTGTAATTAGCTATACTGTGAAAACATTTGCGTCCACCATGTCAACAGCAGTAGCTGTGCAGGGTAAGTAACTCGCTTTACCTGTTTTTTCAAGACCTTGATTACAGACCAGTGTTTATCCTTTCAGTCTACTCAGCCCTGATTCACCCCATCAGCTAGTACATTATAGGACGGTAACATTCCAAATGTCTTCTGCTCTAGGTTCTGCCCGGGTGCCAGTTAGAGGCCCTGGCGATGGGATGGAAACGTACAAGCCACTGGTTGCCTTGGAGATTGCCACAAACACGCCTCTGGCAGGGATTCCATTGCTGAAGGTGGCTAGCCCCAAGCACACCAGCAGACCCACCCCAGCTGTGCCCTCAACTTCCCCCCAGCACCCCGGGGTGCTCCACCTGGGCAAGGTGAGCCGCGAGGCCTGCATGGAGGTGGACGTGGTGCGGATCGTGGTCCCCCGCGCAGCCATCAGCCGGAGCGGCTTTGTCTTGCCGATGGAGGGAAAGGGGGAAGCCGGGCAGCAGATGGAGAATCGCCTGTCTCCCTCTCCCTCTCCTCCTCTGGAGGACTTGAGGGGGTCTCTGGAGAAGCTACAGAATTCGGAGCGCAGGCTGCTGCAGGACAAAGAGGGCCTGTCAAACCAGATCCGTGTTCAGACTGAGGTAGGGAGCGTGCGCTAGTAATAGGACAGCTGGATTCTCCTAAGTGATATAAAGTGCTGCTAGTAAACAACGTTTTGTGGCACGATATCAAAAAACGATGCAATGCATTCCATTCAAATGTATTCAAAATCATTTCTTTAGCATAGCACTATTAGCATAATCCCATTCTTAATCCCCTAACTAAAGGCCTGTTGTGGGGGCTAACACGTGCCACTGTGTCGCGATGCAGGTGAACCGCGAGCTGAAGAAGCTGCTGGTGGCGTCGGTGGGGGGGGACCTGCAGTACCACTTTGAGCGCCTGGCCCGCGAGAAGAGCCAGCTGCTGCTGGAGAACGAGGCGCTGGGCAGGAACCTGGCTCACACGGCCGAGCAGCTGGAGCGAATGAGCATCCAGTGTGACGTCTGGAGGAGCAAGTTCCTCGCCAGCAGGTGTGTGTGTGGGCGAGGGTTGAGTGCTTCAGTCCATATAATGCCGGTCTATGAATGACTCGGGATAACTCACCAGCACGTGTAGGTTGTCGTCATCAGCTTATAACGCTGTTAAATGTCATGGATGCGAAGTGTTTCCTGAATGTGCCGTGTACCTCGGTCGCCAGGGTGATGGCGGACGAGCTGACCAATGCCAGAGCAGTGCTCCAACGCCAGACCAGGGATGCTCAGAGTGCCATCCAGGATCTGCTGAGTGAGAGAGAGGACTTCTCCACAGACATGATGCTCACACACAGGTAAGAGGCAAACCCATGTACACGGTCCCAGCATTGTCCTCTGAAGAGACACACACACTGATGACCTGTCGATCCCCGTGTGATGGTGATGGTGAGTGTGTTCTGATTGACAGGTCACTGGAGCAGCTCCTGGTGTCTCTCCAGTGGGGCAGGCAGCAGACCTATTACCCCAGTGCCCAGCCCCTCAGCACTGGAGAGCTGGCTGTAGCCAATCACAAACTGGCTGACGCCATCAACTCGCACCTGCTGGGAAATGTAGGCAGCTGTGGGGTGAAGGGAAGCCCAGCCTCAGAGCTCTGCAACACTCCTGCTGAGAAGATGGCCGAGAAGGTCAGGAGGAGTTCTGTCCTCACTATGCCTTTTGCTCTAACTTTGCCACCTGCTAATGGCTATTCTTGTTTCTCCCAGGTGCTGAAGATTTTAGACCCCATCTCATGCCCTGTCGAGGTTGACCCGCCTCTCGATGACTCCTCCCCATCTGCTTTTCTGACCAATAAGAAGAGTATCGGACGATTCCACCCATACACTCGTTATGAGAACATTACTTTCAACTGCTGCGAGCGCTGCAGTGGAGACATCCTGGTGCTCTAGGGTCAGAGGTCGGGGGGGGGGGGGGGGTCAGAGCCACATGACCTCAGTGTCTGGATCAGACTAGTTAAACTAGAGGTCAAGAAGCCAAAATCAGGGGGGGGGGGGGGGGAGTATTCCAGTCCAATACCAAAGTGTGAGAGACCATTTACACCAGCATGGGACTGTTATTTCCCCATGAAGTTGATGTCTTTAACATTACAACGATTGTGCTATGGGAGAGTACAATGACCTGTGTTTGACCTCTTTGTAGACCAACATACCAAGTGGAACACTGTGTTCAAGCTATGTGACCTCATTCATGGCTTTTTGTTTATCTCCTCCATAATTAAGAGATTTTAGGTTTGTGGGGACATTGCCCCTTCTTCTAGGTAGCAAAGTGCAGTTAATCCATATTGAGAATACACTGCCTCGAACACTGACTTGAATTAATTTAGGTTAGGAAATGTATGTTTTAAGATTAGTGCTAATATGCAAACACTTCAGGACATTTCTTAGCTGTATGAATATCGTGCAACTATTCAGCTATACACAAGTGTTATATTTATGGAATTGCTTCAAGTATTAGCAATGATAGTACATGGGGTACACAGGATGTTTTAGTGAACGTAAAGTTCTTAGTTTTTTTATTTGAGAGATTTCTTCAATTTTTGAGAGTGAGAATCTGGCAATGTAAACGTGCCAGTATTGGTGTGGAGTTTACTTTAAGCACAATACCAATGGTATTGTCTTAGGTAAATTCCCTGCTCCTTTTGATTATTTGTGGTGCACACTGATCAAGATGTTATTGCGTGCGAGCTGAAAGAGTTGGTAGGTGTGTTTCTGCCTTTGAGATTTTCATTGATCAGACATGACTTTATAATGTATCAGGTCTCGTGTGAGGAGCTTGGTGGTTCACCTTGTCTTTGAGACATTTTTATTAAATGTAAGTGCAGTAGTAAGAGCAAATAAAATGAACTCAAAATTAGATTTTGAGTGCCATGGTTGATGTTTACTTATACTACTTGTAAAACCTTTCTGAATTCCATCATGTCACAGACCAAAATAAAGTTATAGTTTGTTTAGATCTCTTTCCTGAGCGTGCTATATTCGTAATGTGATTCTAACGGTACATAAACCAATAATGTCAGCACACAAAAAAACTTTAATGGACATGCTTTCCTTTTATCTGTATGCATGTAAACAATACGTCATAGTTCATTTTGGAACCACATACACACATAATAAGGAAGAGTCTGGGGATCTTGCTCATGGGCTCTCGTCTTTCCACCAGCTGTTCTTCTTGCCCGAGCTCCTCCGTTGCTCCTCCATCTGGCTCTTCAGAGATGTCCGGACTCTGCTGGGTGGTTTGTTTTCATCTCCTGTCCATGCCGTTCCATCCCTCTCTCTACGCCCAGCTGTGTCCTTATGGGTGTTTGAGGATCTTCTGTCTCTGGCTCCACTATTGACATCATTATCCCTGTCCCTCACCGTTCTGGCACCATCTTTATCCCCCCCTCTAAAACCAGGGTCTCTGGTCGTGTAGTGGGACTCCCGACCTGTCCCCTCACTGTTACCCATTCTGCTAGTAGGCCTGGAGCTTGGGCCTTGCCTCTCCCACACCTTCTTCTGCCATGACTGTGGTGCCTGCGGCTCATGCTGCGTTGGGTGAAAACCATCGTGTTTCCTCTTGGGTACAAACTCCAGCGCCTCCTGCCAGCTGCCCGTCTCCTTCACGGTCAGCAGGATGCGGATCATCTGGTCCAGGGTCAGATTCTTGGCACCGATCTCCCAGTGGAGGAACTCGTCCAGAGGGAGGCGTGCGGTGGCGAGGTTCAGACGCTTGGCGTTGGCCAGTGACAAGCCCGTCTGGATGGAGCGGTCCACCAGCGAGCCCACGATGTAGACCTTGGAATGGTCAAAGGTGCGGAGGACGTTGCGAGAATCCGCGGTGAGGTACACGAGCCGTTCGGGGGGGAACATGTCCACGTAACTCTGATTTGAGGCGGTGATGAGCAGCCGTTCCCAGGCGTCCGCGCCGTAGCGTTTGATCAGCTCGCGCTGGTAGCCGCTGTCGGGCTGCAAGTTGCAGAAGTGCAGGTGGAATGGCTCTTTGGCTCTGCGGTTGGAGCCCTCCACCTCCAGCAGCTGGGAGACGGTGTTCTCCACCTCCCGCTTGGCCATGCTCTGCTCGTAGCTCATGTCGAACACTAACGGCTGGCCGAACACCATGGACTGGGCACTTCGCCAGGCCAGCAGCTTGTCCAGAGATCGGCTCCAGAACTGCAGGAGGAAAGTGTTCTTCAGTGTTTGTCCACCTTCATCATCCATGTCTTCCTCCCCCTCCTTCACCCGATTATCCTCCAGATACACTCTTTTAGCTTTCCTCTCTTCCTGCTTCTCCTTGCGGGCCTTCTTATGGCCCTCCTTGATGGCTAAGTATTTTAGGTACTTCTTCTTTGAGGACTTAGTGGTGAGCTTAGCTAGCGCCAGCAGATCCTCATCTTTCATGTTCTCTGGTACCAGCTTCCCAGCCTGACGCCACATCATCACCAGCTCCCGGGTGGCCTCCAATGAGGAGTCCTCACCTGCATCTTCGGGTCCTTGTGATGCAAGGCCTTCTTCAACACATTCTGGTTTCTCCTCCATAGACACTTGTGATCTCATAACAGACTTCCAGATGTCCAGGTCAAGTTTCTCCACTGGTTGATCTGTCTGTTGAGTTTGGGGGACATCTTTTCTCAATGAAACGCACGTAAAAAAGTGTCGAGTCGGGGATCTTAAGGAGCATAGTGGAGCAGTGCAGGGATATTTCAGCAGTTGAATCACATGTGTCTTGGCCAGTTCTGGTACCAGAAGACGGCAGTGTCTGCTGAGTTTATGCAGAAGCTGCGGGCCGAGGGACCTCATCGTTTCCTTCTTTCTAACCGAATGTTGTTTCTAGTCGCCTCACCAATAAGTCACGTCCCGGTTGAGAAGAAGCAATACCCGTTTGTTTTCCATCGTCGAATACAATGTACTTCTCACTATCCGCCAGATTTTAATCCTACATAGTCTACACTAAATACGCTTGCTGGTGCAGACAACTGAATCGCTAAGATTAGTGTACACGACCTAAGTTTTGTATCCATGCCTTCTCGACTGAGAAAGGTCACGTTGTAAAGCTGTGCAACATTGAACTTGGTCGTACTGCCATATATTGGGGAACGGTTTACACTCTACTGGTGTCCAGGTAAAATAAAAACGTAAACTACTGTTTTTTGTAGGTCTAATACGCACATGACATTTTCACAGAATATTAAGAAACATATTAATTTACGAGACCATTTGAAAATAGGTGGGCCATTTTAGGACTTCAATCATGATGACGGGCTCATTGTGGTGTTGCACTACGCGTTAGTACGTTACTTCCTTGTGTTAAACAGGTTACATGCACACAAACAGTGTCTCATTTCACAGTTAACAATGAGTTTGTTTTTGCCCAAATTGACATGCAAAAAGGATATAGACGAAGTTATAAAGGGTGTTGCCGAAAAGGTTTTGGTTCTTCGGTTTGGAAGAGATGAAGACTCGGTTTGCCTCCAGCTGGATGAAATTGTGAGTAGTAGCAGAGCCTAGTAGTTAACATCATTGCGTTAGCTGACTGCATGGTTGCTGGAATTTTCCCTGGACTTACTATGAATCACATGTTGTACACTGGCCTTTACTGAAAATGTTATTGTCCGACCAATTGTCTGTATAATGACGTTATTAAGTTAATTGCCAAATAATCCTAGGATAAGTTTATCCTCTCCACTTTGTATGTTTGGAATTTGAACATTTTTAACTAAGATTTAGGAATAATCTATTCACTCCTTAAAATTATATACAAACTTAACTTTGGCTAATTAAAATGTATTTATTTAAGTTTTGTTAATTTTGATTATCTTTATTTTACAGCTGTCAAAAACAGCCCACGACCTGAGTAACATGGCTTCAATATATATTGTGGACGTGGATAAAGCACCGATCTACACAAGATATTTCGATATCAGCTACATACCATCAACGGTTTTTTTCTTCAATGGGCAACATATGAAAGTTGATTATGGGTGAGCCGAGCAAAATATTGTAGTTGGTATTTGATGTTGTACATCGGTTGTGTAGTTTAGAAGTACTGTTTGAATCAGTAAATGTCCTAATACATTACATACTGATAAAACTATTTGGATTAATGATATAACCGTTTTGTTCTCAACAGGTCCCCAGACCACACCAAGTTTGTGGGGAGCTTTAAGACCAAGCAGGACTTCATTGACCTGATCGAGGTGATCTACAGGGGAGCTATGAGAGGGAAGATGATTGTCCAGAGTCCCATCGACCCACAGAATATTCCTAAATATGATCTCTTATACCACGGTATCTAGTGTGGGTCTTTGGATAGCAGAGTACATTTAATAGTGTCACTTTTCAAGAAGACTTAATATCTCGATTTGGACGTCTCTAATGCACTAGACATTCATACAGTAGAGCTGGGTTCAACTCACTTTGTCAGGTGTAATGTTTGACAATCCCAAAACTAATGCAAAGGCCTTAAACTGTTTAACATCTGTTATGTTTCCTGTGGAAATAACAAAGTAAAAAGAAGAGTTTTTCATACTTTTAGCTGCTTCAAAGACTTTGTATTGTTTCTGCTTGGATTTTCCATTTATTTTGTATTATAAATGCATTGTTTTGTTTGATAATTTGGTTAATGTCATGTTTGCAAATGTGTATTAAATATCTCCATCAATGCTCTGTATGAATTTACTATCCACAGAAAATCAACAAACAAAACTAATCGCAGTTAAGTTTTATCATTTTTAAATGCATTATGTTCAAGAATCCGTCAGTTGAGGATTATTATGAGGCTATACTTCATGATTCCCGGGTCTTGAGCTGGATGGGGTCCAGGCTTCTAGGTGTTCATTTGAGCTCAAGCGTTAGGTGTGCTGCTCCCCTGCCCCAGACTCCTGCTCCTGGTGACAATACTGAAGGCTGTGGGAGGTATGGGCTGCAGCTTCTTGGAGAAGAACTGGAACACTGATTCCATGCAGACTGCAGGCACAGTGCGTTGGTTCTGGGTCCCGGCAGACACCTGCAGCCCCCCCGCTTTAATGGAACCTACATTCTGGTTCAGAGGCTTTGAACTCGGTACCCACCGCCTTGAACAGCTCTGCAGCCAATCACGTGCCTCGTCCCCTAATGGCTGGTGCCACATGTTATGGGAGGAGTCAAGGAAAGCCACAGCCCACACCTTGTGCTGCACCTCCTGTGAACGCCGACATAGCAAATCTACAAATGCCAGTCCACCATATCCATGGGCAACCACAACAATGCGCTGGTCAGCGCAGTGCATGACGAGGTGGTCCCACACGCTGCGCACATGCCAACTGGCTGACTCCCCTCTGTCATTATTACCATTTTCATTTGGGTTCATCAACAGCACAGAGTAAGACTCCTCAAGGGCTCTCCGTACATAGGGGATCTGGCTGCCCTTCTCCACACCCTCATGGGCCACTGCCCTCCAGCTCCACAGCCCACACTGCACAGTGCCCTGGTCCTGGATCAGCACCAGCAGTTTGTCTGGGTGTTCTAGAGCTCCAGAGCTCAGGTACACAAAGCCCTGACTGAGGCCTTCACTTAGAGGCTCAGTTGGGAGATAGAACCTGTGAAGGGTGAAGTTCTCCTCCATTAGTCGTTGGACATGATGGGTGATGAAGAAACACAAAGCCTGGTCCTCTTTCTGGTTAGCCTCAGGATCACCACGTCTGAACAGATACCTGTAAGGATCATTGGAGTCTGTGTGAAGCAGGTGGCCATTGTCAGAGAAGTAGTATGGAAGGGAAGGGACTGACTGTTCTTTAATTTCTTGTCTATTCATCACTTAAAGAAAGGACAAGCAAAGCACAATTGGCACTGTTAAACTCTTTTTGTGCGTAATGCAAATGAAAGCAAGTTGAGGCACTTATTTATTGCTAAAATTTCTTCAATTTAGCAAGCTGAAACAAGCTGAAAACAATGTGCAATCACTTTCCCAACCCCACTGCCATGGTCAAATTGGCACATCACCGACTAGAGTTGAGTAAGTCAGACTAGACAAGTCTTTTGCAAAATATGTAAGCTAATCCATTGTTTTGATATGGTATCATTACATGAGGAACAAGGAAAAGTAATCCTATTTTGTCTTGAATAAATCATTTTCTTTGAAATGTTCAACAAAAACTAGATCTAATCGTGCATTTAGAAAGGAGTTAGCATTTCTAGGAAATTGTTGGTACACGGCGTAGTTTTATCAGCGTACCGGATGTTGATCGTACTTGGAATGGTGGCGACCTTGCACAATGCGTGATTCTTGTCTATAAACAGTCGTTATTAGCTGGAGATGGTTCATATAATAATTTAAACAGTAGTCTGATTTTATCACATAAAAAAAGGAAAAGACATGATTTCCTTGATCAAATCCGCAATTTGCGGAGTGACCAATACAGCTGGTAGGATTGCGGGGCTCCAAGGTAGTAATCTCAAGTCTAGTCAATGTTAACGCTTATAACGTTAGAACTACTAACCAGCTTGTACTTAACCAAAGTCAACTAGGCTAACGATACAGTTACTGTTAACCGACATGATAAAATGAATACTATATTTTGGGAATGTGTTCTAAAAGTGTGGTTGGTGTATCTGCATATTGTGTCACACATTGTACAGGTGGTCTGCATAATCACGTGAAGGTTCTCTCGGTCGGGATGAAGACGTACGAGATTCCACCTGACTACAGCGGTAATCTACACTTTACTAATCAAGCTTCATTGGTCCCTGTCCCTCCCACCCATTTACTCACAGTAAATCTAAGTGTATATTAGATACAGCGAGCACCTTATATCATTATCCTATTACGAGAAATATGGGCAACACGTTGGTAAAAACAGACTCATCATGGTACGTTCTTTGTTCTTACGTTCCGTGAATTGCAATGCCAGTCAAGGTTTGCACTCTTTATTTTTTGCTTCATTTCTCTGGACTCTGGGCCAAACCCATGACCCTTTTCTCCTTCCTCATCTAGATGTAGTGCTGCCTGAACGACCCAAACTCAAGTTCATGAACAAGGTGCCTAACTTGAAGAAGGCCAAGAAGGAGATGAAGAAGCTCCGGGATATCCAGGGTCCTACTAAAGGAGGGAGCACCTTCTCTAAAGGCCAATATGCCATAGTGGTATGTATGCGTGCGAAGGCTTAATATTGGTAGCTGGTACAGATGCCAAATCATTGGAAAAGGCAAACTACAGCTGATGCATTCTTTCTTCTCCCTTTGCTCAGGCCTTGGGAGGGGGGTACCTCCACTGGGGCCACCTGGAGATGATGCGTCTGACTATTAACCGGCGGATGGATCCCCGCACCACTTTTGCCCGCTGGCGCATCTTTTCCCCCTACAAGCCCATCACTCGCAAGGGCCTGGGACAACGCATGGGTGGGGGCAAGGGAGCTATCGACCACTATGTCACCCCAGTGAAATATGGCCGCCTGATTGTGGAGGTCGGGGGCAGGCTAGAGCTGGGAGAGGTAGAGCCTATTCTGAAGGAGGTTGCTAAAAAGTTGCCCTTTCCTGCCAAGGTAAAGATTAGTCTAGTGGCTCAGTGGTGTTGGAGGTTAATCTCCATCTTTTGGGAGACAAATTCCTTTTACTCTTTCTTTTCTTTGTTGTTGATGTAGAATTTGGATTAAGTCTAGACGCTTCTTCATTCCAATATCTATGTTCTCGTCTAGGTGATGAGCAGGGAAACCCTGGAAGCCATGAAGAAGGAGGAGGCAGAGATGGTGCAGAACAACCAGAACCCCTGGACCTTCCAGGAAATCGTACGCTCCAACATGTTGGGCATAAGGAAGGTACTGAGCCCATTCGACTTGAAAAACAATGGACGCTTCACCGGAAAGTTTCACAACCCTGGGAGGGTCTGAGTTGCAAAGACCTGCAAAGACAATGTATATTCACATACAGATGGACCGTGAATGGACTCTGGAATACCAGAGAACCTGCCCTTGACTACTAAAGTCAAACTATTGCTACTTGTTATCTGTGGACATTTGTCTATCCACCATGGAAGAAGACCGGTCTCAGGAACGTGGTTCATCTTCATTTGTAGCGATGAGTCTGAGCTGGTCCAGCTCAATTTTGTTTTGTTACAAAATAAAATAAACATGTAAAAAATGTATTGTGGTGGTGGTTTGATTGTTGTAATACAAATGGTATATGATTCACAGTGATCATAAGTGTGCTATTACATATGCACATTCAGCATACTGTACATAACAATTTTTTTTCTTGCATACTAAATAGTATGGTAGTATTCAGACGGTCCCAGGGATTGAGGGAGGACAGAGCCATGTAAATATGATCTAGGCTAGGGGATGAGCAAATGTGCGGCAAAGAGTTTGGGATTTGAGCGTTGTTTTCTGGGACGAAAAAATAAGTTTATACCTTTTCAACTTTTTAGTGACGCTGGGGCGCTGCAACCAATCAACGGACGCATAAGGAAACGTGCTGTCTTGACTGTTTTGTCATTCTCACCATGTCCAAAATGTGTAGCCGCACTTGTGCGCGCATGCGCAACCTTTCAAAATTGAACTGCACTTTACCGCGAAACTGGGTCTAGTGCTACTAGCTTGCAAATATCTCGCAAATAATCAGCAACACACTTGTGGTATTGAGAAGTCTATTGCAGTGCGATTGATTGAAAGAAGAGATGTGACGTGCTAGTTTTAGCGTTTAGATACATAACATGTGAGTCTTACTAAGCTAGCTAACGCTAACTGTTTTGGTTATTTAACCCTCCTTTTTACAAACTCGCTTTAACGTTAGCCAGCTTGCTACTAGTAGCTAGGTATCTCGAATTGTATAATATTTGCTATCTAGCGTTACGCTATCTTAGAACCGACACATAGCCTACATTTCGGAACTTTCTGTGAGCTAGCGTTTCTGGCTGTTAAAATGAAGCCTGCCCGAGGATCTCAACGACCCCCGTCTCAGGCACCGAACAGTAAAAGCAAGGAGCCAGCTGAGAAGCGGCGTCATCAGAAAGACCCTCTGGTAAGACGGTGAACCTCATGAGTGAAAATCTTTAAATAAAATCCCACAGCTGCTGTGTTTATAATAATATTACATGCAACTGTGTTAAATATTTGTTTGTGTATCATCATCAAATAGAGGCCAGGGACCAGCAATCAAGTAAAGCACACTAAACCACAGAAGAGGAAAGGTGGGTAGTGAAGAGGGGACCTGCTGAGGTAAATGCTGGTAAGCGGGTGTGACCTCAAATCTATCCTCATGACTCATTTGGAATGTGTGCTGGCTTTTCTTCTGTTTGCAGTTTCAGCCTCTAAGAAGGTCAAAGGGCAAGAGAATTGGAAGCCCATGTCTGTATCCTCCATTACAGCTTTGGAAAATATGTTGGATCTATCCATACTGTGAGTTGAGTGCCCAGTGCAGGGAGTCATTATTGTACATTTGCAAATAACTCAATTGACTGATGATAACCCTCATCTTCAGGTCTGTTATAGATAGGATAAGGACTGAGAAAGAGGAAGTACAAAAACATCTTAACACTCTGAAAAAAAGGTGAGAATGGAAGTAGTGACCACAAACATACAGTCTATCGCATTCATCTGCAAAACCCAGACTGCAGACACACTAAATCTGTAAGCACGCTGTTCCAGGTTCCTTGCCAGTTGTGTGGAGCTCCCAGTTCCTGTCCAGAAACGGGGAGAGATAGTTCATGCCTCTCGCCAGCACCAGGAAGAGAGCAAGAAGTCCACTCAGGGCAAGCAGACTTTGGCCACACTGGAGGTGAGAGAAGGGCCAAAGAGGAGAGGCACCATTCCTGTGCTGATATACTTTCTAAGTGTGTGTGTGTGTGTGTATATGTGTCTCAAGGAGAACTTGAGAGCTGTGGTCAACACCCTGGAGCAGATGGAGGAACAAACAGCCTCCCTGGACCACGAGTGTAGTAAACTGAGACAGCAACTGGAAGAGAACGAGGCGGCCCAGGAGGTACACACACGCACACAAACACACATACACAGATGTACAGATAGGCACATAACTTCTTCGCATAATGTATTTTCAGAAATGAAGAAACACTTGTTTTGTTATCTAAGGTACTGTTGTCTCAAAGAGAAGCCCTGAATCTCCCCCCTCTTCCCCCACGTAAAGACAGCCAACCAACCCTACAGGTAGGGTCTGCTTCTTCAGCCCTAACATGCGCACACACACAACACCGATAAACATCTGGGTTGTCAGTCAGTGTTCAGAGGAAAAGGAAGTGGCTTGTCATTGCTCAGACTGGGAACAGGAAGGTCATTTCACACCTTGTATGCCGCAACATGAATGTATGCTTCAACATTAATTTTGCCCAGGCATTCTGCTGACGAAGCCTATGTTCAACAGGCTGTTGCGTAACCTATATATTTAAGAATAGCAACTCCAATATTTCATCATGGCATATTTGTTTTGGACCCTGTAGGTTCACAAGTTGTTGTTAAACACCGTGTCAAATGTGGTTGGAGGGGTACTGTTTATAGCGTGTATGTCATGACTGTACTGTACAGCATCGTCCGTACGATACAACACCTCACACAGACTAGTAAAAAAATGGCCTTGGTATACCTAATCCTCCCATTCCCACAGGAGAAGCTGCTAGACCTGATTCCCAAGGCAGACAGGGGCGCCACTGCCCTGCGACTGGGGACAGCACTCCAGAACGGCCCTATCCAGAACACCATGACTCTGATGAAGCACGTACACAGACACACTGACCATCTCCTGCCTCCTCCTGCACACCTGACCAATAGCAATGGCTAACCAGGGGCTGTGTGACCTAACCCTCTGATGGTGGGTTTAGACTGCCAATTCCATTTGATCAGATTGGATTCAGTTACCAATCCAGGGCACCAATCGTTTTGATAAATTATTTTAATTCATTCCAATAGTACATGGAATTACAAACGTTGAAAGTTAGACATGTATTTAGTTCACTTTGATCAACTGAATATCTGGTAATACCTTGTCTCATTCATCCAAGTCTGTATGTGGCTTCAAACATGTTAACTCTTTTTATTACTTAATTTGGAACAAGTATTACAAAATAAATATTTGTTTAATAGACATTTGATACTGCCTTTATTGATTAATCCAACACATTAATGCCAATGGATAGTGCAAAAGAGCATCAGTGTTTCCAACTAATGCAGAAAGTCGTTTTTTCCACAATCAGTGTTCTCTAGCTCAGAATGTGCCAATATCTGAACACATTGGTTTTGTGTCACATAAAGAAATAAAGTGTCTATTATGTTGACCTGTGTCTATTATGTTGACCTGTGTAATGTCCACTTCTTTAGTAACTCAATATGTGGTGCCTTATGTCGCTTATGGAGATTCCATATTGCATTTGGTCTGCTCAGCTGTTCAGTAATACAAAATGTAGCCCAGTCACAGTGAACAGTAGGGCAGAATTTCAAAGGCATTTACCCACAGAAGTAATGCCAACTTAGTCCAATCCAGGGTGTAATGCGCAGGGGACAAAATATTCAGGCTTTCGGTTTGCAGAGCTAGGTTCTGCTAGATCTGGGAGTTACCCCTCCGGAGTGACTTCCTACGAATGGATTCTGAGTCGTCAAACACCCGCTCGATGGTGGAAATGAGGGATGCCTTCACGGCCCGGCCCAGCCCACGGGCAGCGAACACGTACAGAACGGGATTGAGGGCACTTTTCAAATAGACCAGGAACAGAGAGACATATGTGGCCTTCAACGAGGCTTTGTACAGCCCCGCCAGCTCTGGCCGCCCATAGGACAGAGCCCGCAGGAATCGACAGGTGAAGTACGGCACCCAGCAGGTGAGGAAGAGGAGCATCGTGAGGAAAAGCACACGGTACAGCCTGAGAATCCTGGCTGTGGATGCTGGTGACGATGAGGAAGTGGGCGTGGCTGTGTCGGCCTGTCTGGCAGAGAGCAGCACGGCGACGTTACTCCCCAGGAAGACCAGCAGCGGCAGCAGGAAGCCAGCCATCGTCTCTGTAACAAACAGACCCATGCTGGCTCCGTCGCTATCCCAGCACTGGTGGGTGCTGTTTATCTCCTTTAAGGTGGCAGTGTGGAAGTAGGGTGCAGCCAGAGCGGTGGCCAGAGTCCACAGGAGTCCACAAGCCAGGGGCACCGCCCAGCGTGGTCGCCGGAGACTTGCCCAGACAGGCCGGAGCAGACACAGGCAGCGCTCCAGAGCCACGGCGCACAGCAAGAAGGCGGCGGCATAGAGGCCCAGGCAGCGCAGGAAGATCACCAGCTTGCAGAAAGCGACGCCAAAGGGCCAGCTGTAGCCGTTGATCAGGTAGCCCAGGGCCAGCGGCGTCCTCAACAGCAGCACCAGGTCTGCCAGGGCCAAGTTGACCACATACACCCGGAAGCTGTTGGCGCCTCTGCTCTCGCCCCTGCTCCCACGCCGCTCCATACGGCCTCGCCACGCCAACGCCCACACCACCAGACCGTTCAAGGGTATGCCCACCTGGAAGCAAACAAAGTCATCTGTGTCACATTCGAAGGAGTACCTCTATCGGATTCAGTTTGATTGATTACCAGGACCTGCACATATCTTGACGAACCAGTTCAAACAAGGGTGAAGGAACGGCGCTTTAGGCACACCTACCAGAAAAATGAGGATGGTGGCCACCATCTGGACCACTCGGCCTGCCTCAGCCTGCCTATCCTCCGGGCTGGGCCTAGGCCCGGGGGGAGACGAGCAGTTGGCAAGGACATCCAAAGTGAAAGAAGATGGGGTGGGACTTGAAGACATTTTTATCAGATGTTGACCTTCTGAGAAAAGAGAGGGAACAGTTACATCACGCATGGTTCCAGACACTTGCGGCAACATCCTGCCATGAGGAAAGGATCAAAACGCTTTCACAATGGTTTAGTCCGTTTTTGTTCGTTGTTGAATTAGGAACATTAAGAACAATCTTACTGACATGAAATTACACCGCTTACTCTACCAGAATCTTCCTTCTCCTCTGTTTTTTATTTATTTGAGGAGCACTTTTGAACATGTGAGTTGAATGTACACCTCAGCTATGAGTTCAATGTAAGGAATACTTTGAATATTCACTTCAGCAATATGTTCAATGAAAAGAATGATGACACTTGACTTTCCATGACTACATGCCTTCACTCATATTGTTGCCTGAAGCTAATACCTTAGTATACTGCGGTGACACGCTCCCTGCTCCACATTGTATTATTAATGATACAATATTATTTCCCCTCCGTTGATAATTATAAGCTTAATCATGGGTTCTTACAACAACCATATGTATGTACAGGACCAAAACCAGCTTTCACTTCTCAAAGAGAATACTTCACCTGCATTGTTAAATACACTTACTTATCGCACTTTTCCAGAGCGGGCTTGTCCACACCTATCACAAGTGAATGCCAGGAATGAGAGTTGCACACACCTTCATTGCTACACCTCTACCATTACCACAAAGGGAATATTCACTTGTGCCCAACTATTTCCCGACTGCTTCTGTGAAGCCTTATCAGTATTATTGACAGGCTTGGCCAGCTTAGAGTGGACAGAAGGTGTTTAGCTAAAGACTATTTCAAACCTCTTCGACTCATTAACATGTTGTAATTACAGTACGGTCAGGAAAATTTAGGTTTTGTAGGTACATTTTTTGAATGTAAAGATTATGTTGCTTACCTGCTTCTGCGTCTGTAGACAATAAAGAGGGAAAGAAAAAGAGAGAGGGAAGGAGGGAGTGAAAGAGGGAGGATGAAGGCAAGTTAGGGAGGGCCTTCTTACTTAGTTGTTGACACTGTGTGTTTCTTTATGTTTCCTGTTTAGTATCTGATTTGGACAGTGATATGAAAGATGATCATCGACACAAAACCTATTACAAGGACAGACTCTTTATACTTCCTATGCCATTTAATTCATTTAATTAAGTAGGCAGTGAACAGTTGCTCAGCTGTGGTGAACTCCTGTTGTTTGAGAACGTGTAAAATAAAGAAAATAAAGAATTACGTGTAATGATTTGGTTACCACCCCTCCCCCCCCCACACACACACACACCACTTCCCCGCACACGCAAACACACATGCCCACACAGACGTTTATTCTCTTGTTTCACCACATGGTGGTGCTGTGTGCTCTCTGTCATGACTGCATGTTGAAGTCTGTGTTCTTCCTGTGCTCCGGCACCTCTGTGCGCCACCTGGGAGGCTTGTGTGACTGCTGCATGTTTGTCAGAGACAACGTTTAAATGTCAGTGTGTCAGGATCTAAGGCAGCAGTGCAGTCCCACTCTGAGTGGATGTGAATGTGTGAATTCCCCACCCCAACGGATTAATATGAGATCATTTCACTTTCTGACGGTTCAGTTCATGCACTTCCTTTAAATGACAGTCATGATCAGCGCATGCATCTATCTGTAAATGTGGTTGTTATTTGTTGTTATTAGTTTAAGTGTATTGATCAAATAATGAGTGTAACAGTTTTAATCATCACTGACAGTTTCACTTAGCTTGTCATGACTCATGACTCACTTTCCTACGGTTATTTGTTGATTTTGTTTTGGTGTTTGTCCACATCACTCTTCTGTACTCTGTTGATCTAGTGTACTTGGGGATCTAGTGTACTTGGGGATACTTGGGCAAATGTTGTACAAATGGACAATGACAATGCCCTCAGGGAGAACAGCTGGTGCTTGTAATGGCATATTACGGCAGGAAGGCAAATGCCTGTGTGGTCTTTAACAACCAATAGCTTCTGTTCTCCACACTGGCTGAAATGGGCTTTGCTAGAACCATTCTTTCCTGGTTAGGTCCTACCTACTTGCTAGGACCTTTCAGGGGGGCGGGACCACAAGGGGTCAGCTTGGGCACCTTGTCCCCTCGCTACAGGAGACCCACGGGGGGTCAGCTTGGGCACCTTGTCCCCTCACTACAGGAGACCCACAGGGGGTCAGCTTGGGCACCTTGTCCCCTCACTACAGGAGACCCACAGGGGGTCAGCTTGGGCACCTTGTCCCCTCGCTAGAGGAGACCCACAGGGGGTCAGCTTGGGCACCTTGTCCCCTCGCTAGAGGAGACCTACAGGGCTCTGTGCTGAGACCCCATCTCTTCTCCGTCTACACCAGATCACCTGACTTGGTCACCAGATCACCTGACTTGGTCATCAAATCACCGAGCTTCTCTAACCACTGCTGTGCTGACTACATTCATCTGTTTCTCTCCTTCCCACCCTCTGCTTCCCAAGTCAAACAAAGATTGACATGTCCTCATGGATCTCGTCCCAGAACCTGAAACTGATCCCTGACAAGATGGAGCTACTTTCATCCCTGCCAGGTCATCCCAAGCAAGAAGGCTCACCATCACTATCTGAATCTCTGTGGCAGGCTTGAAATGCGAAATTGTTCTTGCTACACTGTGCAATGTTATATCGAAGTTCAGATGTTATTGTTGGACTGTCATTGAGTTTATTTTTGTTAATCATAGATGAGATGTGGTTACTTTGTACTGTGCCTGGCGAATTCAGGCCATTGCTTGACTATCTCCACTGAAATTCTATTACAATACTATACACGTTTGATAATATATTTTCTGCTGTACTTTCTAAATACACTATTTTGTGTGTTGCTTTGGATAAAAGCTTTTTTCTAAATGAATATGATGTAATATCATGCAGGAGATTGCTGGGCAGAACTGGGTGAGTAATCAGCACTGATGGGGGCACTCCTGAAGATGCAGACAGTGCTCCAGAGCCTCCTCTGGAGAGAACATTCCAGAATTTCCCCACCGACAGGGGCTCTCTCACAATTTCTTTCTCCAAGCACACATGCCATTTTTATTTGCGATTATAGTTTGTGGAGTAGGTTTAAACAATTTTCAATGTTATCTTCAGCCTGATCACTCATCCACTCATATAGACTAAACTGCCAAGTATTTAATAATTACTTTTGTTACTATTCAACTAGGAATGTGGCTTCCCTTTGTTTATTGCAAACTTGAATTAGGTTGTAATGTGGACTTCCCCGGCATAGAAAGAGTTAAATAGTGTTACTTTGCTGTGAGTCCATCCATGTTTTGTTGAGTCTGGTGTGGACAAACATGATTGGCCCACACATATCCTTGACCTAAACACTTTCAAACACATTTGAGATTCATTCTAACTCCTTCTGTCAGCCAGGTCAAATCACCCAACATCAGTGCCCAACTTTCCCCAATGCTCCTGTGGCTGAATGGAAGCAAAACCTGAGTCAATGTCCTTTGGAAAGACTTCCCAAAAGAGTGAAGGCAGTTACAGAATCAGAGTGGCAACCAACCCATGTTAATGTCCTTTGTTTTGGAATGAGAGGTTCAACATTCAACAGGTGTCTTCAAACTATTGGCAACATAGTGAATGTGTACGATTTCTGTAATTCAAACAATACTGGGAATTCTGCCCTCTTATGGACAAACCCCTCTTCTCCAAATCCCCCGTCTTACACATAATGTGACTCAGATGCAGGAGATTGCAACCCCCTCACCGCCACAGTGCTGCCACAAACCCTGAGCAGATACTGGATCTCTTTTCTCATGATGCCCAGTCTTGGTTTGACAGCCAAACTCGATGAGTGAGTGAAAATGAAAGTGGGCACTCACAGATGGGTTCTTTTCAAGATTAAGGAGTACACAACCTTGTGGCTATTTGAAAGTTGGAACTCAATATAAATGCAGTAGGAAGTTTGAAAAATCCTTGCAATTATCATCTTAAAGAGAGCTGAGTGTGCTGTTTCCAGTGTAGTATCAAACAGATATCAAAATAATTTGTGGGGTCATGGTTTTGGAGGCTGTGTGAATCAGTATGTGTGGATTGGTAATTTCCTCTCTGTGTATTTCCCCTCAGTACTGCTTCTTTTATTCACAGAGTACTGGTGATGGACCTGCCAAACACACACAATCACAAACACATACAAAAAAAGTCATGACGTACAATATGGGTAACAGGAAATTGTATCTCATGTGTGCTCTATAAAGTGCGACCCACGTATGACAGGAAAAGACAGCGGAGTGCCCACGTGGAGAATGAAGGCTCATAGACATTTCAAGAATGAAATACTGTAAAGTCTAGACTAACTTTCACCGTAATTTCAGTTCAGCATATTGTTAGAATTTCTGTTGAGTTGCAGTTTCTTCAATTTTTTTGCGTGGCAGAAATGAAAGTTGTACTCATTTCTAGTCAGTAGGGCAAAACAAATGTTTGTCTGAGAGGGAGAGCTTGTGTGAAACTGTGGCAAGAACAATGCGATGCCTCGAACTGAGAGCCATGCCTCATTGTATGTGTGGTTGACCTTGAATTTCCCAACTGCCAGGGAGGGTCCCTAATGTATCTGAGTCTCCCCCACCCTCTTTAGTTCCTTAAATTCTTCTCCCTCCTTTTACTATTTGTTGTTGACTGTTAACACTTTCAGAATACCTAAAATCCTGTTGTATTGTAGTGATACTAATGATTTCACTTTTGTTTGGCAAAATATACTTTCAATCTGAACTGCTCCACTTTCACTTTAGTTAATCTCAAAGTTATCCAACGGTTGAGTTCTAAGTCATGTAAAATCTATTGTACAAAATAAATGATCATGACCTAGCATTGGCACATGTCCTGAATAAGTGAATAGAAACCAAAGAGAACATGGAAATGAGTGTGCTGTTCATTCTGAAGCAAGACAGGTGTGAGTGCAAAGGGAATGTACCTTAGCTATCCAGATATGAGTAGCATTGATGATTGTTAGGCTACCATGGAGACACATCGAAGGGGAAGCTAAATTCTGGGTCAATCCAGGCAACATCTTAGATATGAGAAAGGGTGCAGCATGTACAGGCCAGTCATTTGCAGAGAGGGGTCTGACCAAACCTCTCGCTGTAAAATCCCCAGCTTGAACTGACAAACTCATCATTTTCTTCCTCACTATCATTATTATAATACAATGTCAGAACTTCCCATGTCATAACAGAAATTCAGAGACTCATTTATTTAATACCAATGGTCATAATCATAATCTTAGAAGTAATTGAAATAACACTGTAAAATGTTATTGTATCTTGGCATTGTGTTTGCTGGCACATAGATTAGATCATGTGTTTTTTCACTTGTCTTTTAAACTTATCACTGACACACGCATGGCACTCTACACCTCACCCTTGACTTTCCGTGGAAGGGGAATTTAAATGAGTCACACTATACACTATATAAAGGAGATACAGACAAGCTTGTCATTTACCAATGAGAGACAGAGAGAGTTTAGGCGTTGAGAAGGGTTTCTGCACTTATGGAGGAATACGTTGATAAAGGAAGTGTTCAGCATCCTGAGGGAGGAAGTCTATTGAAGGTAAAATGTAATACACACAGACACATGACATCACATTATCTACAGCCTTGTGCTTACATTCCACCAAGAACCTGTGGGGTTATCAAATCCTTTTTTGATAAACCTCTTATTTAGGCTTTTTCAGTGTCATACCACTACTTGCTTTGGTTGATACATGAATTAAGATAATTCATTAAATCAGTCATCAGTTATGAAATTGTGACTTTCCTTTTAGCTGGAAACCATTTGCTTTTGCAATTTTGGGTAACCAACCAAGTATTGGGTTCAATAATTCTCAAAAGATTTTCTGAGAGTTCTGCAAAAAACAAACCTTTTGAACTGAACTCAGATAAAGTGTTTGTGGAAAGTATGTGTGGAGGAATATGTAATAATCATTTTTGTACCTAAATCTGCTATCACAGTATGCCACTGGCAAGATCATTGTAGAACAGTGAGGGGGGCCACAGCTGTGCTCCACATATCTGGAGCTCAAAATGTACAGCAGTGCTCAGATAATTGTTCCTCCTTTACTTCAGAATATGAATGGATGTGTGAGCAAATTGTACATTTTATCTTTCAAAGGTAGACTAGATAAAAAAGACTATCAAAGAATGGGACTCAGAACAGAAGAATACAAGGCACATAGAGTAAAGGCTAAAATAGAACTAGAGTACTGAAAGTACGGAAATCCTTCATTAATGAGGATATGTTCAGCAGAATATTATAAATTGGTGTGTTGGTTCAGCAGTAAACAGACTGATAAATGGGAAAACATGTTTGATGTTTCCTGTGTTTCCACTGTTGTCCTGTCCTGTGTCAAGTGTCCCACTGACTGTGATTTGGACTGAGTACCTCGTTGAATCTGTTAGTCACTCTGCTTTACTCTCTAACAGTGATGCATCACATCACATGTGCATATTTCTCACCCCCTGCAGATCATTTGATGTGATGTCGCCACATCTCCAAGTCCCTCTCTTCACTGCAGGGAGCGTAAAGCTGACAGTTGCCAGTCCAGTTGTGTCCCATGGTGGGGTTAATGCTAATCGTGATAGGGGTTGTTCTCTAATAGACACCTACCATGTTAGCATTATCCCTGCTCTGGGGTCAGTCTGCTACAGCTAGCACTGCTTTCTGGGAAGGAAATGTAACTAAGCAAAGTGTAACACACACACAGGTACATGCATGTGAATGCACACGCACTTAAGAAATGCACTTGTGCACTCTCCATCACACACAGACGCACATGTGCACACAAACATTTTCTCTGTTTGCTCTCTCTCTGTTTTGCTCTCTCTCTCTGTCTGTTTCTCTCTCTCACTCACTCTCTTTTCTTGTCACTTCCCCTATAGCCATTGGTTTCTGAGCCAGTTATCCACAACCATGACATATTGTGTGGTGTTAATGCTGTCCATGACTGGGGTGACTGAAGTACAAACTCCAACGTAGCAGCATTCACACCAATACCTCTCTCTCCAGTCAGCAGGATTATATCTGCTCTTTCTTTTGTTTGAGAGCTGTCACTGCAAAAATAACTGATCCATTTCAACATGTTACATTTATTTCTGTCTTTGTTTGTCGTTTTTTCTTATATTTTTATTTTCAACCATAAATTTACGAGCAAATGGAATAATAACACAAGTAAAACATGAGATAACATATGTTTCTGTATTGAACGCAAACAAGTCTTTCTGGTGTTTTCTGTTTGATTGCATGATGAAATTGTTCAAAATAGTCTGGATTAGCCTACTGTAAAGCGTCTCAATAAAGCTGATTAATCGAAACGATTGTGTCTTTTTTTAATGAGGCATTAAACTTCAACAGATTTTTATTTCAATACGTTTGTTCGTGCCAAATTTAATGCACATTTTTGCTCCTACATTGAAGAGGGTTTTGGAGGTTAACAGACACCAAAAGTCACAGCAGGGACGTGTGTGGTAGTGAGCGGTTAGCTAAAACGACGCCACTACACGCAGTCCATGACATGGGCGGACCTATACTGTTTCACTTGGCCAACGATTTCAGAATAAATCCAAATTCACTGGAATGGGTTTAAGGTCGGATTCATGTTTGGATTTACCTTTTTGTATTTGATCTGCTATTGGTCAACATCATGATTTTTATATTTCACTGACAATGTCGTCTTTTGGGGACAGTTTTGAGGTTTATTTACAATTATTATTGCAATTAGTCATTCAACGTGCAAATGGAAAGTTAGGGGATATAACAATGCTGAAGAATTGCTTCCATTTCTTTCATATTTTATGATATTGTGCCTTTGTCGTGTAATGGGGAAGTCCATATGGAGTTTGGGTATTTTGATTATCGTTATTTGTTCATGCCATGCCATCGTTCTGGACTCTCTTTATTGGAATACCTCTAATACAAAGTAAGTAGCTAAAAGTTGGTCCAGAAACCACCGTTAATTTAAATTATGAATGATTAATTTTTTAGTCAGTTAGTTAGTTAGTTTATCAGTTAGACAAAATAAATAATAATAAATTACTCTTTGAAATTCTCTCATAATTTCTCCCAAACGAAATTATGAATTTGTGTCCACAACGTTGCTAAATGTTAATTGTAATGAACAAATCCAATAAAAGGTTTTGACTGACTTGCAACACGTCACAAAATAAAATGTAGAAACCTGTTAAAATGAATTAGCATTAAAAACCTGAATCATGGCATGTCAAACAACTATAATAACATAAAATAACACTGGCCAACTCTCTGTCTCTGTCTCTGTCTCTGTCTCTGTCTCTCTGTTTCTCTCTCTCTCTCTTTCTCTCTCTCTCTCTCTCTCTCTCTCTCTCTCTCTCTCTCTCTCTCACACTCTCTCTCTCTCTCTCTCTCATATTTTTCTTAGATTTACTCCAGGCCAGGGTCTGGTCCTCTACCCCCAGATTGGGGACAAGATGGACATTGTGTGCCCCCGGGCGAGGGTTGGGGGTGTTGGGGGGACGGGCGAGTACCATCGGGTGTACCTGGTGACCCGCAGTCAGCTGGAGAGATGCAGCATTGACAAATCAGACACACCACTGCTCAACTGCGACAAGCCCAACAGAGATGTCAAGTTCACCTTCAAGTTCCAGGAGTTCAGCCCTAACCTCTGGGGTCTGGAATTCCTCCGGGGAAGAGACTATTACATCACATGTACGTAGAGCTTTTTGTACTGCTCTCTGAAAGCATTTTCAAGCCAGAATCTGCAAGTCTTCTGAAGTCTTGTAAATTACATCTACACATACCATGGTGCCCCTTAAAATGGAAAGAAACTGTATCCAGATAAGGGCAGCGAAATGTTCAGTTATATTTCAAATGCACTTATGGATGACACAGCATTGTTCCTCTGCTCAGTGTAGACCAACATGGTAACAGCCAGTTGCTCTTTCATAGCATCTCCACCTTATTCATTTTTGGACAGTGTTGTCACAGGTCACACACAGGTAACCAAGAATTTCAGTCTATGCTTTCGATTTCTCTCCGTGAAGGCCATCTTCTCTTACTCCCCTCCCAGTTTGTCAGCTCTAATGAATGTCAAAGGCGACCTTGTTGCTGGGGCTGTGTTGGTCAACCACTCTCTGAGAGCCTAGTGTTGCGTGAGAGGGAGAGCAAGTCTTACCATGTAACTTTACCCCTCATCTACCTCACCACGTTCTGACAGCACGCTCCGCAGCGCCGGCCTCTGTGATTCTAGGAGCTTACATGCCCCAAATCACACAAGGCTTTGTAACAGCATCAGACAGATTTGACGTGAGCTTTCCTGGCAACCTAGCTTGTAGCCTGCAATACATTGTTATCTGACCTAAATGGTCCTAATAAGAGTGTACGTGTGTATGTGAGAGGTCTTCTAATAGCCCACCAATTTCATTCCGGTGGCGAGTTTATTGTGTTTGTTTGTGAGTGATATGTGCGAATGAATCTTGCTTGACCCCCTATCAACACACTTTAACTATGAACAAGCAAGGAAGTTGTTGTTTTTGTTTTACCATATACAATATATTCCCTTCATTAAAAGGGAGGTCATTACTTCCTGAAGGCAATGGCTTAACAAATGTATGGATAGGATTTACTAACACCAATTTATGTCTGGTGCTCTATCAGCTACATCCACTGGGTCGTTGCATGGACTGGATAACACTAATGGAGGGGTATGCAGAGCCAAATCCATGAAGCTGGTCCTGAGGGTGGGCCAAAGTAAGTATTTATGTGTGTGTGTCTGTGAGTGTGTATGTGTGTGTCAGAGTGGCTGTCAGAGTCCATCTTTATGTGTCATATGCAAGATTAGTTATTTAAAGAAGTTATAGTTAGAGGAGTTAGAGCAGAGTACATTTGAACTTCTACTTCAGTTAGCATTCTTCCAACCTATTGATTTCCTGTGAGATTATGTGAGTCATGCTATAGATGGAATTGGATTTTATTTCCATTTGGGAACATACATTAAGGTTATAAACACATATTAATGTTACAAAAACTGCATTGCAACTAGATGTTGTAATGTAAGGCAATAATATCTGCTATTGTGCATGGTTTAATAAGTTGTAGAATTTTCTCTTTAATCTGCAATCCTAATGTTGGAGGGATTACTCTCATGAATATCCCCAAATCTCCAATTTAGATTGCATGCAGCTTGTTATTCTAAGCATCCTAAACCTATTTTAGTGTAACATGCAAACACTGGTTTGGTTCAGATTGTCTGTCTGTTTCATTGTTGAGCACAGTCACTTATCTGTATTTCACTTTCCAGGTCCATCTGACCCACCATCAACCCCACAGGAATCTCCTACCAGATACCCCCCCAAAAAACCCAAGTCTGGTAGCCAGGGCCCCTCCACAAAAAAAAATGATGCAGTGAGCAAAAACAGTGGGTCGCACATCAATTGTAAACATCAGTTGTTATTTTTCCACATTGACAGTACAATCATTTACATATTGTTTCCCCAAAATAATGCTGACTGTATCCTTGCATAAACTCCCATTCGCCCTCTTTCCCAGACGGCCCAACAGACGGGGCAGCGGAGACAACTGAGACAAAAGGTGGAGACTCACCACACTCTGTTGGCTCGGACACGGTAGTGTTCATGGGTGTCGTCTGGGGCGGGGGGATCATTATTACTGTCATCGTTGTGGTTCTTCTGGTCCTGCTGTGGAGGCGCCAGCGGCGACACTGCATCCCTGAAGGCCAGCAGTCGGCCTCCATGTCCCTCAACACCCTGGCGATGCCCAAGCGGGGCAGCGGTGACAGCAGCGACCACGACTCAGACCCCAGTGACATTGTGTTCCCGCTGCGGCCATCTGAGAGCATGTTCTGCCGTCACTACGAGCGTGTGAGCGGTGACTATGGACCACCTGTCTACATCGTGCAGGAAATACCCCCCCAGAGTCCTACAAACATCTACTACAAGGTCTGAGTGGCCTGGGCAGGACTTCCTGTCAGTGGGCGGGGTCAGTGTATAAGGAGGGAGGGGGGGGAGCCTCTGATCCAGGTGCATCCGCTAAATACGGATTGTTAGACCATAATTGAACAAAGAACATTAAAGGGAAAAAGAGAATATGTGGAAAAGGATCTCTACTGAGCACCTAAGGGAAAGAACTCGTTCTCTGTTGGTACTATGTGGTGTGTGCTGTTGTTGGTAAGACTTGATTGTATCTGACTGGACTTCATTGGTTTCTTCATTACCTTTATGAGAGGGTTCCTCACAGGTCAGTGCAGGTGGAGCCCCTGGGAGTAGGTCTGGTCGATAGAAAGGATATCATCTCAGAGAGCTAGTAAATCATCTGGGCTCCACTTTTATTTCCTGTGAGGGATGTTTTAGAAACTCTGTACAAGAGCAACTTCACCTCTGATGTACTACTGGACTGTAGTTTATCTATTCTATGTTTGGCTTTAGCTTTCTGATCAAATGTTTGCTGTGTTAAGCCAACGTTTGCCACCTCTCAATGCTGCTAATGTGGGACTTTTATTTGTGGTTGAAGTTATGTATTTTTTGGGCAACAGTCATACACCCAGTCAGAAGAGCACAATGAAGTTTGAGGGAAATAAGCCTATATTTTCACTTAGGAAAATTTGAATGTTTCTTCTTTTCTTGTCATGTGGGTGTGACGTAATGCCAGAATTTTACCTTTTGTGGAGTCAAAAGTAAAATTGTTTTCATTCTGACTCAGGATACACTTTTTCCACATGTGAATCATGAATTACCCTATCGTGAACACCTTGGTCTGACAGAACAGTTGTTTTATCCTTTTCCTTCTCAAATTCATAGATATTTGCACTTCAGGTTTACCTGACCACTGTAACGTTTTTTTTTTACAAGATCAATCATTCACACAACTTTATCGGTAGCACTAGGTCCATAGACACAAGTTGACCAAGAACATAGAAGGAGTTGAACAGATGAGCTGGTTTCTAAATAGCTTGTATGCATCATAAACTTCAGCACCCACCAGTAAAAGAAACGAATAATTAAAGCATGTGTTTTTTCTCTCTCTCAGTGACAGTACGACAGTCCATTACCCCTCTAATGGAACACTTGGGACATTAAGATGATACAGACTATCATTCTATCTCGTGTGCACAGTACCAGAACCAACGTCTCGTAGGTTTTACTATCCTGAATATCCAACCTAAATGGACAGCAGGACAGCAGCCACAGCTATGTATGTATCTCTTTCTACAGCTAGATGTAGAAAAGAAATGCTTCTCATAAAGGACTACTTGAAAACATGTCTTCATGTTTTTGTGCTACAGCGGTACATGTACAAAGGCGTGCTCATAATCTGTACTGAATGTGTATGTATATCTGCAAAACTATTTACGTTGATTACCTCCTCTGCTTTGTATTAAGGCAACTGGGAACAAAAGCAACAGACTGAACACAATTACCTCGACCAATGACTTTTATTTTTTCTATGACTCACGTTATTTGGTCAAATGTGACAAAATAGAACGGTTCTGATATTTTAAGTAGAAAAAGGCAGTATGGTCTCACATGTCTTTGATGCTGTTCAGTGCTCACAAGATGTGGCAGCCCTGTGGTATCGAGCCTAGAGGTTTCTCTTGTGGTACCAAACCTGGCAACCATGTGCAAGCACGTTTCATGCTCCTCCAGCCACATCATGCCTCACATTTTCAACCTGTCAGCTTCCATGAGGTAGCTCCACTAGGGAAACTTGTCTTCAAAGTTCTTATAGAAGGAGAATGTTGGTTTCAAATGAAGACAAAATAAACTATTTCAACACCATCCTTCATTGTATTCAGAGAATGTTGATAAAATATAAATTATTGTACAATGAAGTACATCTTTCTCAACTGCATGTTTTTCAACTGCTTCATGCAATCTGAAAAATAACAAATGCATACATCCCAATTCAATATTATTGAATGTGCTTTCTCATTTCATTTACTTAAAGTTTAAACGAAACACTTGATTCTTGGATTGATTCTTACAATGGATTTTACACCCTCTTAACCAGCTTGAACCTCTCATTTAAATAAGCGAAACACACATATATTGAAAAGAGACCCTGATTCTGAAACAGCAACAGACCTGCTTACTCTACATATGTCTCCCCCCCAGGCTAAAAGTGATCCCAGGTCTTTTGAGATGTTTTTGTCTCCTCCGAAGATTTCACAGATGAATAGGCCAGGGTAGGTCGAGGTGAGTTCAGTTGACCCCCAGGTCATGGATAGACAATAGTAGCCTTGCTTCTACTGGCAGCACAAAACAGAACCCCCAGGCTCCTGGCCCCTAGAGTGGGAGGAGTCTGTCTCTGTGCAGCCATTTTAGAGAGAGAGACAAATACAAGTTGCGTAGCATCAGCGGAAGCGGCTTTGTGCAGAATACCATTACCATGGTACTGTAGGAAATACACATGATATCCCCTTATGGCACTTCAGTTTAGTTGTATTTAGTAATGATGAATTATACAAATTAGACAGAAGGTAAAAACAAAGAAAGTATGCGAAATACCCTACCAATGCCCTACCACCTCCTTTGTATTATCTAAAGCATCACATGTTGCTTTAATTCATGTCTGCTTTGCTTTGTTTGAGATGCTCACATTTAAATTTATATATATACATATATACACATGGTATACAGATATGCATGACAAGTAATATGTACATAGACTATGTATACGAGACAAGTATCTAAGAACTCTAAGAAAGTATGGTACACTATCATCAAAACCACACATTCAGAAAGTCAAAACAAATCATGAAAAATCACAGACACAATATTTTTTTCCCTTTTAATGTTAGCAAATGAAGGCTGCAAACTTGGTCTATTGTTTGGGAAACGCATGGGTCTGGGGGTTGGCTAATAAGGACAGTCTTTGGTGGATCTGACCCAAGGGAGGCTGAGGGGCCTGAAAGGTCCTCCTCCGGCCACATGGAAAGGGACTGGTCTTTCTGTTATTGGCTGACTGTGGAGGTTGGGAGAGAGAGGGGGGCTAAGTAACCTCTTATAGGTCCACCCCCTGGTCAACAGAGCGGTTCACAAACAGCACTCACTCAGCAGCTGGGAAAGTAGGATTCACATTTCATCAACAAGTCACAAGTTCTAAATTGTGTGTAGTAAATTGTGTGCAATAAAATACAAAAAAACATTGAGAAGCCACTGAACAAGCATTAGTAAATGCAAAAAGTTAGGTAATTGTGACTTCATGTTATATGACTAAAATGTTGCTGTCATATTTAAGTGCGTGTTAACAAAATAAAACAATGTCAGGAGGTTGTGTGTCTTTAGGCAGCAGACCACACAAGACTCCAAATCTCATACAGTAAACTGGTTATTGCTTCCCTCTGCTGGTCAACTCACATACATTATTGCTTCCCAGCGCTGTTGCAAATACGTACTCAAAGTGCACACCTGAGTTTTCTTCTCTCATGCTTTTTGATGCACAGACATATTCAAGATGACCTGTTCAAAGGTCATTACACCCTGTTTCTTTAAACAATTCCTTAGAAACTGAGTGGAAAGAACTTTACTCCTTCACTTGAATTCAGACACTGGTTACATATGCCAAACTAGTTTTGCCAATTTGATTCCTACAATATGCAAAGCAAGGAGAACGAGACTTTCAGTATTATGGTGAACTGTATGAACTTTTCTCTGTGTGGTCTAGTCCCCCAAACAGTTCTATGGAGATTTCTATGATAATTGAATACTGACAGCGATAAATGATTAGTTAAACAACAAAATAAAAAATATATATTTGGTAGTGCAACATGAAAATTCCTAAAGATAAATGATTAAGAGTGAATGTAACAAACTGTAAAACACTTTAGAAATGTAATCATTTTTAGCTTTCTAACTTCATACTAATTATCTATCACTTTCTTACCCTCACATTGTCTATCACCTGTATTTCCATCACCATGTTTATTAAAGCAGAAGTTTCTTTTCTATGAGAGCCAAGGGTCTATCTCAATTAGTTGGGGGGGGGGGGGTTGCATAATGGAATTGGTGTTGGCCTAAAAAGTAACAGAAAACACCATCACAAAACCATTCTACAATGCTTTATTTGACTTACGGTAAAACTAAATAATTAAAGAAAATAAAAGAACAAACATGATTTACTGCGTCAGCCAATTCAGCTAACTACTACTTGAGATCATTTATGTTTTACTAACTACTTACTGATTAATTCATTTGAAAGATCATAACTGTCGTAAACAACCTTCTTTGGGTATGTTGGACGAAGGACAACTAAATGTGCCTCAAAACGTTTTTTCCTATTCTTTTGTACTATCTCTTGGATTGGTGGACGGTAAGGATCGGAAGTACCGTAGTTTTTGTATGCTAATTAAGGAGTTGGGGGTTGTAGCTTCATATTTACGTTCAGAGGGAGCCGCCCTTCATTCACCCACATGGTTAGGAACAGGACGCCTTCGCGCCACTTTCGTACTCCTCAATAATATCCGAAATCTACCCATAGTTAAAAATAACTATTTACTTTTTCTATTTCGCTGTTTATTTTCCCTTTGTCGTGCGTTAAAAGTTGATTGCATAGTTAGATAGATTTCTTTCTCAGACGAAACAGTAAATGTTAAGTCCAGGCAAGTGAGCGAAGATGGTGGATTTCACTGGTGAGTATCTTACTAAGCGCATGTTATTGGCACGGAAGTCTGTTTGTTGTGTTTTTATCCTTTCGCAAGAATCAACCCGTTTTGTATATTTTTTCTTTTGTCTAACACATATATTAAGATATCGAACTTGACTATTAGAAAAGGTAGGTTAGTGATAAAAACAGTGTAGCGTGAGAGGCGCATGGCAGCCCCTCTCCTCCATAGTCGTGGGAATGAGGGAGATTTGAAAAGCAGCACGCTCGCAGTGGTTCTCTGCAGCGCTCAAAAATACGGGTAGATGTGTTTCTGGGCGATTGCATGTTTTAGTCCGTTTGAGGCAAATAAAATAATTATTAAAGTTTATTTGTTCGACATATAATTTTCCTGCTCTTTTTCGTGTGCATTGGTGTGTGAGTTAAAGTGCCCCCCAGAACAAAGCAGCAGCACATGGGGCAGGTTTAGGCCGCGCGCTTTAGCTAGCTAACTATGCTATTAAAGCTAACAAGCCTGCTAGCTACTTATACTAGCGCTCAACTTATGCTAGCAATAGTAAAGTAATAGTCAATTGTTCGTTTTTCCCCCAACAAAGTTACTCGTAGTACATGCAGTTATTTCATGGCAACTGGGTAGTCAGCAGCCAGCTAACAGGGAAAGATCACAACGTTAATGTTGTCTACACTTGCTAGGTACAACAAGCTTGTCTAATGTGAATTTGAGGCATGTAAGATGGACTTATTTTGTTGCCGGGTTGTGCAAATTGGCTATTATTTCAGTCTATATTGGCAAAACCTGACAAGTTTCAAAATTGACATGTTCGATAGCCAACGTTAGCTAGCTAAAACGAGGTGTAGTTTTCCATGTTTTGAGACAAGCTATCTTGCGCGAGCTTGCTAACCCAGACCCATGAAGCACAGTGCTACCGCGTTGCTTTAGCACAGTGTAGGACGAACAATTCTTAAAAATTGCCCCGACCGGATCCCACTTGTACTCATTTTATTGTATTTCAAGCAACGTAATGTACACATTAATGTATTTAAATTCAATAATGCGCAGGCGGCCAGGGTACTGTTGAGAAGAAATGCTAATGTTTGCGGACTTAGCGGCGCCATGTTATCCAGACGGTGGGGGAGGGGTGAACAACAGCGAGTGTGGACCAAAGCGCACGCGCCCACTGCACACAACGCGGGCCGCAAGCTGCGCAACTCATTCATGTTTTTTTTTCTTCGAGTGGCCTCATGGTTAACCAATAATTCACAACCTTTCAATCATATCCGCCTTAATGAAGTGTTTAAAATCACGAAACCGGTGTTAACGTGCCATAAGTGACTCACTGAAAACGTAATTGAATTGTTACCTGAATTGTCTTGTTAAATTGACCATGTTCATCTGTGACCCCTCTCTTTGTCATTGCAGAACACCGGGCAACACGCACAAGGGATTGGATGTTTTATACCTATAAAAAGCACCACAAGAAAATATGCCACTGAGGGGAAATTGAAGGACCTTTAAGTCATGGAATTGTCAAAGTGCTTACAGTGCAGGTAGTACTATGGAATACCTACTGCAGTGGAGGCACTTCTAGCAATACCATGACAATGCTAACGTGTTGGTGTTTCTAATGGACATGTATTGGTGATTCAATATGAACTGGTACGTCTTTGTGCTAAGGTGCATCTAGTGCAGATAGTGAAGTAGACTAGCACCTACTGCCCTAAGTGCTCCTTCTGGCATAAGGGGTTGTGACTGGCACCAGTGGAATGTTATGTATTTTTTTATTTTTTTTTGCAGTTCTCTACTAGTTTTGCATAGTTGTACTACAAGAAAAAATGAGTTGTGCAAATCTATGCAAAACTGATGGTGGTCTGCTTGCTCTCCAGCTGTCCTAAAATTCTGGGGGAGGGGGGGGGGGTGTACCTGATTTATCATCAAAATGCCTGTCATCACTTCACCACCCTGGACTGGCAGCGACCAGCATTTCCTAGCTCAACAAACTGGTTGACTAGTAAAAGTTTCAGCAGTGCTAAAGTGCTTATAGTGCAGGTAGTATTTTCCCCAATCTACTGCAATGTGAGCACTTGAAGTACTTCTAGCTGCTTTCTGCTGTCTTGTTTGGTGATGATCCACCACACCAATCCTGGAGCCTCACCATAGCCTGGTCTCTGGTCAGTTTTGCTGGTTTGCATCCTGCTTTAACCAATGTTTGCTGTGCAAATCCATGCAAAACTGACCAGGAGGGCAACTTGCATCGGACGTACAACTGTTTTGGCCAGGTTCTGTGCAGGTTGGGAGGAGTAGCAATGCTGTGTACTTTTGGAGGTATTGCACTTGTCCCGGCCTGTGTAGGATTGAGGAAATTGAATCACCTGTTGACCATATAGTGTCGTCACATTGTACTGAAATGTGTATTGTCCAGTGAATGCTTTAGTGACAATTTGGAATGCAACATTAAATTGATCATGAATTCCTCTGATCTTTTGTGGAATGGATAACAAATAAAGTGGTCTCTTTCATAAAAACGTGTTTTGTTTATTCTAAGATTTATTGAAGACCTGTAATGAGGACGTGTTGGTTATTGGACCTTAATTTCTGTATATATGCCAAGCTACTAGCAGTCCTTTGAAGGAGTTTTGCCAGTGTTAAACTTGCGCTGTTGCCACCATCGTTAAGTGTATGGTGGGGTGAGTCTTTTGCAATTTCACTATTTTACTATTGAATGTTTTTAAGGGTTAACATTTCAAGGCAAGGATATAGGATGAATTCACGTGTAAGCCCGTCAGTGGAATCTAGTGCAGGAAGCCCATATCGTTAGCCAATGGACACATTTGCATGTTCCGTTACTATTTGTCTTAGAGGTTTGAGTTGATTACAATTACTTGACAATGTCAACTTTTTATTAAACGTTGAATTATTTATACTATCCGCATGTAAAGATTGGTTATTTAAGCAGGAGGCATTCTGGCTATACGAGGCTAGTGATGCCCCTGTCCACGAGGTGGCTCTACAGTCAAGCTGTTTGTGCTACGGTTTCACCAGTAGTTGACATCTGCAGGTAGGCATGCTACAGTAGCCATTGGTGTCCGCCCACTTCTTTGACAGCTCTTATTGCGCCAAGTTTTGGAGCACGCTTTCTTGAAGTTAGTTGCGGGTTCAACTAGTCAATATCACTGGAGGGCTAGTTTTATTCTAGAGGAGCGGTTCTGCTGTGGCTAAATGAAATGTGGAGCCAACTCACCTGACCGATCGTAGTTGAGTCTACACAGTAGGATGTGTATTACCGCATAGACACAACTGGCATAACCTCACTCTTAGAATCGAGATCCCACACATCTCACGCGAAAATGGGACTACAGGAGCTCATCTGTTTCTTGATTCTATTCTTTGCCTGCTTCGTTGGATTAAGTTTGGAAAATCCGACAAACTGCGACGAAGTGCGTAAAGTTTTTCAACTGAGGCAAATTGGACCAGTGAATTCATTGCCGGAGAGTCCACGGACAGGTATGAAGCCTCCAACGAAATAGGCTATTTTAGTAACGTTAATTGTGAAAATAGAACGTCTTCATGTGGTCGGAGAAAAATTCAACAATTATAGCAAATGCAATATATCATCTTAACCTGGTGCTTAAGATGGATCACAATGTAGTGTGCGTTTTATTTGAATTTAAATATGTTTTTACTCAAAAGTATTAGACATAAACTGCGGTTTATAAGTCATTGTCTGTGCGTGCTTCGCCTGACTGATCGTGGGAGTCTTGAGTAAATCAATCACAAGTGGCACGGATGGCTTTAGGATGCGTCTATAACATTACCCTCGAATACGACTTAACAACACTAACTCTAATATGGCACTATGTTATTGGGTGCCTGCTCCACACAAATAATACATATAAATGCATTTGAATGGTTGGTTGCCTAGTATAAAGAACATGTGATGTAGTCTACTTGTGGTGTCACATTAAACAGTAGATTTATACCCTTGTATTGATCAAGTTAAAGGAATACCAAAAGGTTACATATCGAGGAACAAGTATATAGGCCGATGTGTCACTTAATATAAAATCACTTTCTAAAGGCACGTGGACATGTTTGTGATGTTACAATACATTTATGTTCTGAATCTTCATGCTGAATCACACCGAGCTATTGATTAATTGACCCACTTGTGTGGATGGGTTTTGTTGGGTGTCTGTTATTCTCTTTTACCCCACCTTATGCATCAAGGGCAAGGCATTGCATTTGACCAGATAACATTGGCAGCCATGAAAGATAATATTTAACTTTGTGTACACAGCTGCAATTCACCAGCAGGGATGTCCATCCACCTTTAGTTAGAGGTTGTTGTTATGGCTCTGTGTCTCCGTTTAGAATACCCTGTGGTTTGAGGGGAAGAGAAACAAACATTTGCTGGCCTTTTCATGGACTGCAAAACGCTCCCTAAGTGGTTTGTCCAGGGATAAATGGTCATTATTCTTGGTAATGTTAGGTAAACAGTAAGATTTAAACTTCCTCTATTGCAGCTTTGACATGCATTTTAAGATTCAGATTGGCAGTTTCTGATGTGCAATTTTAATCTCAGACACTACTACACTGTATTTCACAACATTTTCACTGAGGGAAGTTGTATTTCTGAATGTCTGGTTGACTGACTGTAAATCTGTCAGTGGGACATGACCAAAGATGCAACACTAAGAGAGATACAAAGGATTGGTTTGGAAAGCAGAATGAACTCTGTATAATAGGAAGCAGATTTGAGAGAATGACAAATGGTGGACTGTATTGGTGAACAATTCTAAAGCTATAAAGACAGTCTTATAAGTTCCATAAAATACTGTAAAAGGTCATTTTGGGAGGCTTATTAAATTTTGAAATTAAATAAAAAATCTAGTATACAGTATATGCATTGTTGGAAGTTTGAATCCTTTACACATTTGACCTAAGATATACAAGTTCATGAAACTCTTCACTCTGAAACAGTGTTTCCTCAAATTGTTAAAACGAATGGTTAAAAAAGCGTCATGTAAAAAGCGTCTGTAATGTGTTTGCGACCATGTGAGGCAAAGGGCAGAGTGGAGCATTCTGTGAACCTAGCAGAGCCTCTCTTACGTGGAGAATAAAACACCACATGAACTTTGAGGGTTGCCTTCCACAAGCTGCTTTGTTTGTACCCCATTGCCCCTTAAGTACCACTCTGAGAAGACAGACATGGTCAGACTCTAAACCCCCGAGGAGCTCTTAAACCCAGAAATAACCCCCCTGCAAGACCCTCTTCAATGTCACACTTTGAAATCAGCATTTGTTTTTAATGATGTGGCAATCGGAGCTAGGCACTGTTTGCGGTGGGGCAGTAAGTAGGGTGCACTGGTATGTCTAGTTTTGTGGAGATATTCTGGTATCATATAAGGTTTTGCTTGATTTCAACCCGTTGTCTCGGAATTTAGCCTGTGGCATGGGATGAGGGTTACTTTGCCACAGTATTATTTAGTTAGTTAGCAGCAAAGTCAGTTGTCTGAGTGGCTCATAAAATGTCTGACATTAAATTACCTTTTTATCCAACACAGATGAGAGCTGTTGGACTCCAAGCGAAGCACATTTCAATTTGACTTGATCAATCTGGCCCCTTACTCCTTCCTGAGGGAATCCAAGTATAATAGCAAATTGTCTAAAATTGCTGAGGAAATAATGCTGATACGTTATATTACAAATAAGAACTATCTCAACCCTCATTCACCAGCTTGCTCAACAAACCAAAAAACACAAAGAAAGAAATTCAACCCGGCCTTGATTGATCCACTGCGGATCAAAACAGAATGAGTCAGTGCATCACCCTCTACACAGTTTCTGTGGTCATAAAGGGAAAATACTTCCAGGGAAACATGTAGAAAAAAGCAGGACCTGAGGCAATTTCCTGCCTTTATCTAGATGGATTGGTATTTCTCCACACGTGCCATATCCTGCGCAAACCTCCCAACACTACGACATAGGCAGCTGTTAGCGTCTTTGGCAACAGTTCCTCACACCCTGCCCAAGCACGTCTGTGGAGCTTTCTAGAGGCTTCTTCCCCCTTCAAATTGTTTGGATTGTCCCCCTATGTGTGTCAATTGCTTCAACACATACGTAGCGGAAAGATGGAGACATCACTTCGTGAAGCGATAACGACTTTGGCTTGGATCTCCTCTCATATCTGCATTGCTTTTCACGTTCATGTTCCTCCGAACTTGTTAGAACTTGTGGACGTCCTCAGTGGGGGGACGGTGAGCACGTAGTCCAGCCTTATGAGTAGAAACAGAAGGGATACCTTTGTGTTCCTCATCAGATCCTTTGTTCCTCTCCAGATCCTTTTGTGTTCCTGTCCAGATCCTGAGGCGTAACTCTACATTATATTTATCAAGTCTATACGTTTTCTAACTAGACAGAACTATAGACCTACTATTTCAATGAACTCACTCTACTATTTCAATGAAGTACGAAATAATGATGAAAATGAAAACAGGTTTTGTCGCAAACAACTCAGAATTGTGAATAGGATATATTTGGCTTCTCATAGAGTGATACATAGTGAACAACTGTATTGTCAATCCCAGGTGTGGACCTTCAGGTGTGCATGTCCAAGAACCTAACATGCTGCACCAAGAAGATGGAGGAGCGCTATCAGGTGGCGGCCCGACGCGACATCCAGAACCTTCTCCAGACCTCCAGCTCCAGTTTGAAGTTCCTCATCTCCCGGAACGTGGCTGCTTTTCAAGGTGAGTGTTGGTGTCTGTGTGTTGTGTGTGTGTCTGTGTGTGTGTGTGTGTATTATATCGGTGACTGTAAATTCGTACTGTATGTGTGTGTATGTGTTATTTTATTTTTGGTGTGTGAAGCCCTGGCACAAATCAAGCCCAGCCAACAGAGCCAGGTCTGTCCTCCTCTTCCTCCTCCCCCAGTCCCACGACGATACCCAGATCAGGAGATTAGATAGGTCGACTAGTAGAATGAGACTCAAGAGGCCTTCGTGGGGAGGATGTCTACCAGGAAATGTAATGGGGCCACCTGATGATTAGACATTTTAGACCCTTTGCAGAAACAATTCAGAGCTTGACCCATTAGGCTGTTAGATCAGGTGCTGCTTCTCAGTCTCCTGTATGTGGACTCCTCTGTGGTCCCAGTGGCCACCTTGGTGTTGGGACTGAGGCTCACTCCCCAAATTCCTCATGAGCTTGACCCCATTCCCCCAGGTCTCCGACTCCTCTCCATCTCTCATCTCCTTAATGATGATTGACAGTTGTGTCGACAAACAGGCAGCGACATGCTTCTTGTCTCTCTGTCTGCTTATCCTGCTTAGTATTTCAAATTGTATTCATTGCAATGAGACCAGCCTGTAATGGGCTTTAAAACACAACTTCTGACTTGCATGCACAGAGCCATATCATTAAGTCAATTCACTTTAATTATCTCTCTCCCTCCCTCTCCCTCTCCCTCGCTCTTTAAAGATACACTTACTTATGCATAAACAATGTTTATAGTTTGAGAAGAACCCAGTCAGATCTTTTAGTTGCTTTCAGATGTTGCAACATGTGAAAATGTATGTTAGTCCAGGACCTGCATGTGTACTTCAGTGACAAAGTAGAGGCAAACTACCAGCAACTGTGCAAAAAGGTCATGTCCTTATAGCTAAGGTTGTTAGGGAGCTTTTGTAACTCGGGCAAGAGCCCTTCCCTAAGACATGCATGTGTAGTGACCTCTAACCCTTCACTGAAATTCCAATCATGGGTTCTTTCCAATAAGTTTAGCAATCAAAGTGTCCTTTTCTTAAGCCTGTCATATGAGGCTACATAGTGTAAGAAATGGTTTGGTGCTTTCCTTCTTTCTCATGCAGTGTGTGCTGTGTTTGTGTGTGTGTGTGAGACAGAGCGGTGTGGCTCTGTTTCAGCTGTTGACTGCTGTGCTCTGTCAACTGGGTGCAATATGACATGGAGATACTGAGGGAGGCACCAGGTCTGCAGAGTCCAGCTAGCAGTTACATAAACCTGACCTGTCTGTCTCTACCAGAGAGGAAAGTGAACTGGACACCCACACTTTGGAAGGGGAAGTGAAAGCTGCAAAGCTTTCTTTAAAATTAGTAGACACCAGGAAGTGAACAGGCACCAGGTAGAAGTGAAACCAAGATGATGTAGAATATGTTGCCTTAAGGGTGGTTCTGGAATTCCTTTGGCTTTCAATGGAAATTCTTAATTGAAGAGGAATTCTAGTATAGCAGGACGCTCGGTCTACGTCCTGACTCTGTGGTGAACTTAAACAGGCTCTTAGGCTAAACGATCTCTGATTGGGAGTATCAGTATCCTGATGACATTCCTGTTTCCCAGAAGGATATCGTAACTGCTGGCCTTCGTCTTCTCTCCTAATCAGATCTGGCAGACGTTTGTCCTCGTTTTAAGACTCCTGTTCTAATCTAAGACGTCAGAGCAGATTTCTCAGTCGTCCCACCGTCTGACTCCGAGCCGACCCCCGTTTGGCGTTCGACTCCGGCCCTGCGGGGTGCTGGGATGTTGCGGGTCGGTTGCCATGGATGGAAGACAAACCTGAGCGAGGGCAGAAGGAACTCCCCCGGAGCACCTCTCAGCGGGCAGCATATTTGTGCATTGTGCGAGGACGAGGTGCAGGGGCTTTACAACCTGAGATGAAAGACAAACACACACTCAGGGGAGCCGCTTTCTAATGGGCCCCCAAAAGAAGAAGCCAAAAAAGAAGGTTATGACCAAAAAGGCCAACTGCTTTACAATATTCCACTTTTTTTCCCCTTTCTTTTTTTGTTGTTGCCGTTTTTTTCACGACTGCTGCCTAGATATCTGTTGACTGAGGAATGACATCAAAGTCCCCTCAGGTTGAGCGTGGGATGAGATTTTGATATGTTGGGGTAGAGCAGGGAGACGTGAAAGCAACATGTGGTGGTAAACTCGACTTTGGACATTTTTGGAGCCCCACTAACACCACCCATTCAACAGTTTTACCAGCAGATAAGCATGCAGCTTGAAAGCAGCTGTTCTTCTTTAATGCATTATGCATCAAGTCTTCAGAGATTTGTGTTTTTGTAAAGCTTTACTACAACTGCACTGAATAGCGTTTTACAGGCTGCTTTTATTCGCCAGTGTCTCCTGAGTGTTTGAGATTGTGGTCTGTCTCGCCTGTTGACGTCTTCTAAAGTCTCTCTTTTTCTCTCTCTCTCTTTCTCTCTCTCTCTTTCTCTCTCTCTCGCTCGCTCGCTCGCTCTCTCTTTCTCTGTTTTCTCTCTCTCTCTCTCTCTCTCTCTCTCTCTCTCTCTCTCTCTCTCTCTCTCTCTCTCTCTCTCTCTCTCTCTCTCGCTCTCTGTCTCTCTCTATCTCTATCTCTCGCTCTCTCTCTTTTAGTCCGTCGCTCTGGAGCACTTGAAGGGGCGCTGAATCACGAACGGGCTCCAGCTGTATCAAATAAAGAGGCCTAATTGAAGGGCTTGCACGTAACAAATGGCCACATTAGCCTGCCCCCTTTTCAACTCAAGAGTTTCTTCCCTGCCTGTCGCGTTAGCGCACAACACGGTGTACATGCTTCCCTGTTGTCTTTCAAAATTAGAGTGCAGCAACGATTGTTGACAGCCTACCCCCGCAAAGCCCACTGCTCTCCAGCCTTCACCCCATCTCTCTCTCGCCTTGTTTTTTTTGCTTTCCCTCCTCCTTGCATCTATTCCCGCATGCTACAGGGCCACGCACGCATCACCTGTCACTCTCAGGCTCAAGAAGAGTCCCACCCGACCTAAAACCCCTGTCCCTTTTCTAATGTTGGGATGTAGTTACTGTTTGTATGTTACTTGAGAGAACTGCTAAATGAATGAAATGGCATGCAAAATATCATGGTCCGCCAGCAGTTGATTTCTTTAATGTATTTCCTTCTAATGGGCGAGCGTTCTTTCCCAAGAGATTTTTATTCCTTATCACCACATGCTTGGGTTTGGAATTTGGGCTGATACTGGTCCTCCTCCCCTCCCTCAAGAGCATGGCATGAGAATTTCAATAAGAAAAACTTAAGGCGTCCCTCTCCATTAGACATGAGGGATAAAGGAATGATTGTCCCTCATTAATTCAACGTCAATGAACACTCCCTAGTTGATAAAAGGCACGTTATATGCATGACTTGTATTTCTTTCATGTCCCCACTTGACCGACGTAACAATTTCTTTGTCCCACCCTTTGGATTTAGGAAGCCTCTTTGCCACAGTTTTCTGTCCCTCCGTGCTTTCCATACATATGTTTCCACACTTGATATTCGACCTATCACAGATGGACTATTTGACTAATTGCTGAGGCTCTATAAAAGTGTCAATGTCAGAGGACAATGCCATGTGGGTGGTATGGTGTCTCTCTCTGCCTTCTTTCTTTGACTTCTTTCCCTCTCTCCCTCTCTCGACGTGGCTCTGCAATCCAGGGTGTTCAGACCACAGATTTACATTCCCAGCATAGGACCTCGATGGAGGATGTGGTTGGAAGTCTCAATTAACTGTATGTAGCAACAGTGAAACAGGAAGTACTTGAATGGCTCCTGGGTGATTCTTTCTCATGACCGATGAGACCACACAAAAGCCAGATGATTCTCATTGTGATGACTGGAACTGGGTAAATTTTGTTAGATTTATTCCACATGGGTATACTTTTGTTGACTCATGTGGCTTCATCCAATGTTTATGCATAAAGCTATTCCCCCCCTGGTTATATCATGCAGTCATGTATCTATCAAAGTTGCCTCGCAGCACTAATGTCCTGAGTACTATCTCCCAGGCCTTTCTGCATGGAGTTTGCAAGTTCTCCCCGCTTGCAAAGTTTGCAAGATTCCCTCCGCAAAGAACCCCAATAACAAAAAATGCAGAATAGATTGCTCTCTTGCCCATGTCCTCGGTCAGGACATGTGGCGAGCACTTGGCCTTGGCCCTCGGTCACTGCTGCTGCTACTCCTGGCTGCCCTGGGAGGAAGGACAGCATGAGGAGGGGACAAAAAATGTTTCTCCAGTGGTCACGCTGGCGTGTGTGTGTGTTACATCGCTCCATGCACCCGCGTGGACATTGTTTGAGATGAATAAAGGATTGTTCTTCCCTTCTGGTTGTGTTCTTGTTGTCATTAGCACTGAGGTATTAGCAAGAGGTAACCACACGTAGCCGTGTGCTATTCATTAGCTTTCCATTAAGCGTACAAAGAGCCCTGTTAACTTGCTAGCCTGATTCCGTAGGTGAAGGCTTTAATGTGACATAGTTTGTGTTTGTGGACATCTGCTTGAGAGTGCACGTAGGTAATGACTGGGGGGCTTTTCAACACACTCCACTTAGGTGTGGATCTGAAGGGGATGGAAACAGATTGCGCTAGTCATCCATCCTGTGTGCCTGCTTGCCTCTAATTGGAGCGTTATGTTTTGCGAGGACCACCAGTTGACTAATGGATGCAGGATGTCAGAATCTGGTCTTCCAGGTTGGGCACTAAAGAGGAAAGCCACAGGTAGGGGAATTAGCTCTGTGATTGGTACTCTTTTCCCACGTTATTTGGATGTACCTTTACACCCCCTCCTCCTCATCGCCATGTTAAATGGAATATTATTCCATTACCAGGGCCTTCAATAAAAACATCTAATATTTGTCAACACTGCGCGCTCCTGAGAGATGCTGTTTGTCCTTGAATTTATTTTAAAGCATGGACAGGGCATTTTCTCCAGTGGCTTTTAACATATTTGCTTTCTAGAATATGGATTTTTTTCCATTTGCGTCTAAAATGAAAGAAGAAATTAAGTTATAAAATAAGAAACAAAATCATATCAAACATGACATTAAAAGCTTTTTCGAACTATATTTACATGAACACAACTTTTAATGATAATTTCACAGTCTTCCTCGGTCCACCTTCCTCTTCAACTGTTAAGACCACCTTTCCAGAGGTGTGTCATTAAGGTGTGATTGTCATTTTAGCATTCACGCAAATCAACGACTGTCCCAGACGAGTGTCTGGGTGACCAGTGACAAAGGGGCTGTATTATTCAGGTCTCTGCCAATACATCTCTACAGTTTTCCCCTTCTGTTCCCATGGAACACGAAAGGTTCAGGGTGTGTTCACACGCAGGGGCTAACGTCAAGTTCATCAGAGGACGGGTCTAAAAAGGCCGTGGATGAAAAAGATGTAGAGAATACTTTTAAAATGTATTTTAAAATGTATTTACAAAAAACATTCTGTCTGTCGGCCTTTTCTAAATATACAACATACAATATACATGTGAACAGGAGCTGTAGTATAGTCCTTCTAACGATGCTGTTCGGATCTGGGCCCAAAGACAAAACAAAAGAGGAATGCTAAGTGTCACTGCATTCTTATTTCAGCTCACCCGACCCTGCAATTATGCAAACAGTTGAGAAAATATGCACACTGTAGGAAAATGTAGCCAATCTGAACTCTTTCTGAAGGTTATGCATGCAAGGTTATATGAGCCTTATTGCAATAGCTGCCAACGTGTTTTATTTGTATTTAATTGGTTGCTACAGTAGTTTTGTGAGTGACTCATTGGTGATGTGGTTGGTTAGTACAGTAGCAT